>NC_134485.1:11543890-11663890 GCF_040206685.1 Ascaphus truei | reverse complement strand
ATTACTGTATGTTCATTTGCATGTCTTAGACAGGTCTGCAACCCTGTCTTTCCCCATTATCGCCAAGCATACAGCACTTCCACTGCAGCAAGGGATTCTGGGAAATGACATGCAAATGAGCACTCAGTGCCACCTTTTGTCTCAAGCTCGTATTACACAAGCAAATCCTCAAGCCAATGCATGCTGTTATAAACACAGCTTTTAGACAGAGGCTGGGATGAGATGCAAAGCCATTAAACCCACTCACAGACATGTTTCAACCTTGATGGGTATCATCAGTGTGAGGTTGGTTGTAATGGCTAAGCTGGTATATATATATAAAACAGGAGAAAAAGAAGCGTCAGTTCCGTATGGTTGAAAAATAAATACGTGTGAATTTTATTAAATGACCAGAGTAGTCAAAAGGACTAGTAGTAAACTGGTGTGATTAAAAAGCAAATATATGTCTAGTACAAGCAGATAGCAGCAATTAGCAAGTGACATATGGAAGGGGATTGGAGCAATCAAGCAAGATATCATCGGAAGAAAGGCCAACAGTGGGGAATGTTAATAACAGTCCATATGGCTGATGATAGCCCAGTAATGAACAGTAAACACCCACTAGAGAATGTCCCTTCTCAATGGTGATGTGTGTGTGCTGGTGACAGATCTGTTACATCTGTTGAAGCACGGAATAGACCTCCCCAGCGTGCGATCCGGTTAACCTGGTGTTGTTCTGATGCTTAAAGATCAATTCCTTCCAGTGGCACAAATTAACTTCCCACGTGTCAGACCTCAGTTTGAGATGAGGCTTCCTGCATCTGAGTCCTTGCAGCGGCACCGGATGTATATATGAAGACGGGTGCCTCTATCCCCAGATGTAAAGGAACAAGTGATCCTGGTTGCTTCCTTGTTGCTTCCGTCACTGCGTTGCTGCGCTGCTACGTGATGACGTCCAACGCGTTTCATCACTCTAGGTGACTTTCTCAAGGATGAGATTGTGGTAGCTGAACTGGGTTAATATAGCCACCATAATTGCCACTAATAGCAAGGACAGCTGTAAACAATCTAAGTCGTGACATGTAAATGAATAAAGACATGGAGTGAAACTTGAAACTTGGATGAATATGATGAATAAAAATATGTATAAATATAACAACATAAAAACACATCAATAACCTGCACAGTGCCGACAAACCATATAAATAAAATCCTAATTAAAAAAGGTCCTTTTCAGTGAAAAATTAGAAAGGACTGAATAAAAAAGAAACAGGTTTGAAGGAAGGAGTGAGCATAAAAATTACTCACTCTTATATAGAAGGCAGAGGATGTTATGAGGGCAGACTGGAATTAAATAGTTAATACTAGAAGTGTTAGGAAATAACGGCTATTATATATACTATATAGTGATAAGTGTGTGTCACAAACACTGCTACAGTGTAAGTGATACACTAATGCAGGTGAGTGCACATACTATAGGGGAACTACAGATCCCCTGATGAAATCACCTTAGCGTGAAGAAACGCGTTGGGAGTGTTAGTGTGAGCTACTGACAGTCTGTCACCACACTCATTCATACTTTGGTTTCTGCTGGGACTTTGCAAACGCTGCTACGCATCGGCGAACGACTGCCCCTTCCCCTTCTCATCCACGGGGTCACATTACCATTTCCTCCCATCCGGAGTTACTGTGGTGAGCGGCGGACTTCCGGGTCACATCGGGAGAGGTTGCGCATTCTCTGAGGCCCCTGCTGGACGGTGGCTCAGAGGAGCTGGGACTTCACGGAGGAAAAGAGTGGCGTGTGAGCAGAGCAGTGTCTTCCAGCGGTTGGCGAATGAGTATACTCATTACATGCTTGTTTTTCACATTTGTTTGTGAGTTTAAATTTGTTGGACTTTATACTGGAATATTAAATGTGTATTTTTCATATTACACTAGGATCGGGCGCTTTCTTTCTTTTCGTTTTGTAGATCTACTGGGAGGTCGTTGGTTCCTTACAGAAAGCAGCCGGTATCCAGACTAGTGGGCCATCATCTATATTCTTAATATATCAACAGGACTATTTATTTTTTATGTTTTTTTATTGATTTTTATTTTTTAATTGTATTTTTTTGTCTGCAATTTTATCATGCATATTTTTGGACACTAAGTCATTAGCTCACACTAACTTAGTAATCTAATATTAATATTTTTTATTTGTGTGTTATTTATATAATCTGGAATATTGCTACTGATATCTATTTGGTAACCTATATATATGAGTTCATTACACTTAATATACTTACCACTATTGTGGTAGTTGAGGCGGACACCTGAGGGGCGCAGTCATTTTGTTTGTTTAATTGTGTATATATATATATATATATATACATATATATATATATATATATATATATATATATATGTAACGGGTTTCTCCCCCCCCCCCAATCGCAGGTTATACTGTGGGTGCGAGAAACATACAATGTTACCAGAGGTGTGGTGCATTACCTGTTAACTCACAGGAGGGCTGAGCTTCCGCCATGGGGAACCTGGGGCAATTATACTAGGGGTACTCACTTACAACGATGCAGCGCCTCCACCTGCGATGGCTCCCACCAGAGGGGGAGTGGTTCCTCGCAGGACAATACACAATAACCACGTACAACAGATTGGATAACAACTGGTGACTTTACTAACGGCATATAGAGACAAGTAACATCAACACATAGCAACTAGGGTTCCCCGCTAAGGGCAACCAGACTACGGCGTCTTACAGGATGCTAACTCTAACTTGCACCACGGCGGGTGCCCACACTTTATACGTCACGGCGGACTCTAACCTCTTAGGCGTCACGGCGGACGCTAACCTTTATGTGTCACGGCGGACGCTAACACCTCCACAGAGTGATCCCACCCCGTGTCCAGTAAACCCAACCCAATGTCTAGCACTCCCAAATCACATACAAGTGTGTGTGTGTGACTGCGCAACCACTATGTCTGGTGATAGGCCTGGTTGGTGCACGTGAGGTAGTGGGTTACCTGCCCGGGCTCCAGCCATGGGTGCTGCTATACCACCGGGTTTGGATCGTCGTGATTTCCTCCTACGCTTGGGGTGAATTCCGGCGTGGATAATATTACTGCAGCTCCACACCGTCTGTACCTGGGCGAGGGTCTGTCTGCTGCCAGCAGGCCGCAGTCACTGCTTGCTTGGCCTCCCTGAAGATAGTCCAGCTCTCTGTCAGCAACCGATCAATATTCTTGGTTCACTACTAATAACTAGATCAAGGGGGCAGAGTTCCTAACCTAGGGCTTGTCCCTACAACACTCAGCTAGGATGACTCAGGGTTATCTGGGGCCTAGGGGAGTGCTGGCCTAGTGCAGGGAGTCACTGACTCCTACACCCTACCTCCTTCCCCTAGCTGCTCCTCTCACCAACTAACTAGTGTGCTCCAAGCCCGCCAAATGTATCACTATGTTGCAAGCAGAGCTCCTGCAGCCCTATTGGCTCCCTGGCGTCATGGGGCCGCACTAGAGGCTCATGGGACTTGAAGTCCTCTTACAGAGCCCTCCTCTCATAGGCTAGGGCTTCGCAGGCTCTTCTGTGCCTCTACTGCGCATGCGCGAGCTCCCTGCAGTCTTCCCGGTGCTCCTAGCCCTTGCGCATGCGCAACGCCCCTAACAATGGCGGCGCCCTGCTCCGCGAGCCGGCGGGACCACAGCAACGCGATTGCGGCCTTAACGACGGCCCGATCGCGTCCCCGGCAACGGCCCGCTCGCGTCCCCGGCAACCGGCCCGATCGCATCCCTGGCAACCGGCCGCAACTCTTAGTAACGCGCGGCTCGCGCACCAGAAGGAGGGGGGTCAATACGGCAAGGGGGACCTGTCTACATCTATATATATATATATATAAATATATATATATATAGATATATATATAGATATACACACACACACACGTTTATATACACATATTGTGTATGTACCTATCTTATTTAAATCTCTTTTTTACTGCTTTCCAACCTTCTGTTTAAGCCATAGAATTCTTTGTAACCAGTATTGCCGACCTGAGGAAGAGAGGAGAACTCTCGAAAGCTTGTCCTATGGCATAAATTCTTAGTCCAGATAAAAAAGGTATCACCTAATACTGAAGAACTCATTTATTCTGCATTATCGCAACTGGAGTAACACGGCTATTTCTTTTTTATATACTGATGCAGCGGCCGTTATTCGAACCCTTCATGCATCATGTACATCGGAATCCCGATTTGAAACCGCGGGATGAATTCCAGCCTTCCCGCACTAAGATGCGAGCGCGGCGAGTGCAGAAAAATGAATTTTAATGTTCTGATTTTTAAAACATGAAATTGACACAGTAGCACAGTAGCACATTAGCACAGTGACACAGTAGCACAGTGACACAGTAGCACAGTGACACAGTGACACAGTAGCACAGTAACACAGTAGCACAGTAACACAGTAGCACAGTGGCACAGTGACACAGTAGCACAGTAACACAGTAGCACAGTAACACAGTAGCACAGTAACACAGTGGCACAGTGACACAGTAGCACAGTGACACAGTAGCACAGTGACACAGTAGAACAGTAGCACAGTGACACAGTAGCACAGTAGCACAGTGACACAGTAGCACAGTGACACAGTAGCACAGTGGCACAGTGACACAGTAGCACAGTGACACAGTAGCACAGTGACACAGTAGCACAGTAGCACAGTGACACAGTAGCACAGTGACACAGTAGCACAGTGGCACAATGACACAGTAGCACAGTGACACAGTAGCACAGTAGCACAGTAGCACAGTGACACAGTAGCACAGTAGCACAGTGACACAGTAGCACAGTGACACAGTAGCACAGTGGCACAGTGACACAGTAGCACAGTGACACAGTAGCACAGTGACACAGTAGCACAGTGGCACAGTGACACAGTAGCACAGTGACACAGTAGCACAGTGACACAGTAGCACAGTGACACAGTAGCACAGTGACACAGTAGCACAGTAGCACAGTGACACAGTAGCACAGTAGCACAGTGGCACAGTAGCACAGTGACACAGTAGCACAGTGACACAGTAGCACTGTGACACAGTAGCACAGTAGCACAGTGACACAGTAGCACAGTGACACAGTAGCACAGTAGCACAGTAGCACAGTACTGTATACATTACAATTCATCCATTTTATTGCAAACGTAGAAACAGAATCCATGAAAATTAAACAAAACATCCGCGATAAGCGCGGGTGCCTGGGATAAGTGCGGGTGCCTGGGATAAGCGCGGGTGCCTGGGATAAGCGCGGGTGCCTGGGATAAGCGCGGGTGCCTGGGATAAGCGCGGGTGCCTGGGATAAACGCGGGTGCCTGGGGCGATTGGCCGCGTTCTTGCTGCGTGGGGAACAGCAGAGAACTCAAAATCGGCGCCGAAATGTGTTCGAATAACGCCCGCTGCATCAGTACTGTATAATCAGAAACAGGGCACGCACAAAACAAATTTAAAACTAAAGGTAAAGTGAGGGTCCATACTGTACAAAAAGATACAGAAAAAGGAAAAAAGGGACGGCACTCCTATATGTAAAACTCCTATATGTTTTTTGCATATATACATATGTAATATATGTAATATATATGTATATTGAAACGAAAAAGAGAAAAAAAAACTATAAAGCACTCTGTTATACTGAAGAAGTAACAACATTTATTAAATCACATCACAAGAAAAGAAAAACACTCACAAACATACAGGTATAAAAAGCAATCATGCAATCCTCAAAATCACATATTAAATGGCAAGATCTTTAGCAGCATTTTTTGACTCTATACAATACTTATTTATGTGCCAGTCATATTATATGGGATTTTGAGGATTGCAGGATTGCTTTTGATATGTTTTTGAGTGTTTTTTCTATTCGTATGATGTGATTTAATACATTTTGTTACTTTTTCAGTATACCAGAGTGCTTTTCTCTTTTTCATTTCATTATATTTATATTCCCTAGCACCGTCAGTTTTTGTACACTATATACACTTATGTAGCCGATATTTTTACTTATATTAACTGGTCTGTTGCGGGCTTTCCTTCGTGCTTCATATATATATATATATATATATATATATTTTTTTTATATATATATATATATATATATATATATATATTATACATACATACTGTACACATATACATACATACTGTACACATATAATACATACTGTACACATATACATACATACTGTACACATATACATACATACTGTACATATTTATATAGGTCAACTACTTTAGGACCACTTCATACCTGTGTAACATGGCCTCCCGGCAGTTACTCCTTGTTCTGGGCTTTTCCTCTGTCAGTCCTGTTAGAACAGGCAGTGGAAAGGTTAATTCCTTCAAAAAGGTCTGTATGTGTATTCAGCCTTGAATATTAGTATGTAGCAATATTCAAGGGCGGGCTTTGCAACCTGAGGTTTGTCAATCAAAGGGGTGGATATTGGTTGGAACACCCCCTGCTGTGTGTGGGCCAATCTGTATCCGGCTTTGTATTGTAATGATTCAAAGTTAGAGACACTCCCCTGAGATGTCCAAATTGAGACACACCTCCTAAATTAAGTTATCAGTTAGTGAGATGAGTGAGTCAGTCAGTTATTGAGTAGAGCGATAGAGAAGAACAGAGAAGAGTTCTCTCCATCCTACCACACCTGGGCAGGGAGGGAGGGGAATTATGCTGCTACAGTATGAGCAGGATGAGAAAGAGAGCAGGGCCTAGGCATTGAGAGAGACAATGCTGTGTATCATGCTGTATGCTGCTCTGCTGAATAAAGACCAACAGAAAAGAGATACTGCTGTGTGGAGTCACTGTCTTTGGTGAATGAAGAGTGTCAGTGGGGGGTACCTCCTCTGAAGATCCCAGAGGATCCCTACTGGCTGGAGGCGCTGCTACCACCCAGAGATGACCCAAGCAAGGTAACCTGTCTCAACCCCTGTCCCTGTCCTGGCTCTCCCCACAACACCGCGGAGCCTCAGCCCTCCTGTTTGCCAGCAGGTTACAGCACCAAGACCCTGAACGTAACCTTGGAAGGAGTGTACCCCCCCCATATCACGTAGGGGGGGGAGGAGGAAAGGGGGTTACAGTTGGAGACACTGCTGAGATGAACTGCTCCCCAGGACAGGACAGGTTTTACCAATGGCACAGGTTTTCTGAGGCAGGTGAACCACACAGCGGTGTCAGAGACTTTGCAGCAGCGTACAGACTTTGTAGAGAGGGGATCCTTCCTGAAGCTTCCCCAGGAGGGGGGTCACCCTGAAATGGACATATTTCTATGTGGGGCGACTCCTTGGTGGCTATGTGCCAGGGAGCATGGTGTTCCACATATAGTCACTAGCCTGTGGGGCGGACTCCCTGGAAGGGCTATGGCCAGGGAGCATGGATACCCACAAACGCGCCCTCCTGGCGTAATAGGTTTGGGGCGACTCCCTGAGAGGGCTATTGCTCAGGGAGCGTGGTACCCTGCCTATCCTGAGTAACCCGGAAAAGGATGGGGAATATCGGGTCCCTGAAGCTACACCAGGGAGCCTGCAGGCCCATCCTGGCACTGCAGTTAGGGCGACCCGCTGGGGGGCTATGGACCTGGGGGGTGTGGATACTTTTCTGTAAACCCCAACGTTGTGATGGCGAGATGGGGACAGGGCCTCTGCGGTGAGATCAGAGACCCCTGTGCACCCTGGCAATAACAGGCATATTGCTGTAATGGATCGGGAGGCATCCCCTGAAGCTACCCCAGGGTGCGTGGTACTCTGCAAGAAAAAGGAAAAATTGTGCTTTACTTTGCGTGGCCCCTTATGGAAGAAAGTGGGTCACACCTGTCTCACAAGTCCTCACGGGATGGCGGTTTTACCTCAAGGAGACCGCGTGGTGATGGACTTTGTGCTTTTAAAATGGCGGCTCCAGATCACTGGGGGCCGCATGGACTCTTATCTACCTCAAAATGGTGCTTCCCGCCTTACCAGGGAAGCCATGTGCTTTTCTGCAAAAGCTATCTTCACTTGCAAGCTTTTGCTGACCTACAGTTTGCAGAAACAGCGGGAACCACTGAAATCCCTCCCCCTTTGCTTGCTCTGGATTGGACTATACTGTTTTCCAGGGGGAGGAGCTGAGTGTGCCTTGAAGGAGCACACAGGAAGTGAGGAGCCAGATACACGTGTACTCCAGTGAAAGCAGTTGTGCCTTTACTGTTGTCTGCTGCCTACACCTACAGTATGGAGAACCAAGGACAGATCCATGAATTGACCGGAGGAATCCTAGTCATTAGGGAATCCCCTGAGAACCAACTGCTCGGGATCTGCCCATTATGTGACTACCCAGGCGGCTCCCTTCATCTGCTGGAAAGTTGCTCCGCTTGTGGTGTACCTTATCTGCGGGCTAGGACAGATGGCCCCGCTGAATCAGACTTTGCAATGAGCACTGGGGAACTGCGCACCTTATACACCCTGGTGCGTAAGTTGTCCCAGTTGGATCAAGTATCTGCTGACGACGCTGCACACCATTACATCACAATGGTGTATGAACTCTTTTATCCAGACCTACAAGTGGTGTCGACTCATCCAGGTCAGCATGGACCTCCCCATCGTCCGGCATGGCGGCCGGAAGGAAGGCTCCCTGCTTGGGCCCACTGCCTGGGTACAAGCCTTCAACCGAGTACCTGATCCTCCTCCAGCTCCGGAGCCGTCCTCGTCTGCGCCTGTGCCAGCAGCGCTGAGTGGTCTGCCGGCCGAGACATGCGGTACTGCCTCACGCCCATACGGTGAGGTGCGTTCTACTGCCGCTCTGGTAATCCGCTCCAACAGGGAGGAACCCTCAGTAGAGCCTGCTCTTCCAGCCACTCCAGAGGTATCGGCCAATATCTCCCACGTACCCGATGTTGCTGTGACCAGACTTGCTGCTGCCGATGGCGGTGAGTCGCTTGTTCTATCTTCAGATCCCCGCTGTGATCAAGCCCAGAAAGCTGCGGCGTCAGCAGGAGATGTGCGAGGCCCGTGCTCGCGCTCTCTCCTACATGCGAGCTGCGGAACGCCACTATGACGAGATGCTGTTGCAGAGTCCACTGATGGGAGAAGTGCCGGCCGGCACCACCCCTGATGACTGCATCCACTCTGCTACCGTTGCTGCTCCACCACCAGGCGATGAGAAGGCCGCCGAGTCAACCGCCGGGTGAGCTCAAGAGATATCTAGGCCGCTCCGGTGAGTGCTACCATTCTGAATGATCCTTTCCTCCTGACATGCAGGGAGCAGAAGGAAGCCCGAGATGCTCGCCAGGCCCAGGAGCTGGCTGTAGTCCGTTATGTTAAGGCCAAAGGTAGGGGCAAATTGAACTTGACCCAGTACTGTGCCATTACTCCTCCCAGGGAGAGTTCCTTGAATTAGCCCCCTCGAGACTTTGGTGAGGCCCCCTTGTCACCAGCGGCCCCAGTCCCTGAGTCATCTGCCCCTTCTGCCCTGCCTTCCCCGTCAGTCACCAGTCCCAAGATACCACCCCTGACCCCCAGGACTTTAACAACAGTGAGTCCCGTGGCTCCAAATGAACACTATGATGTATTGTCCAATATGCCTGTGTCACTTTTGGAGGGTGTTGTTCAGTGGGGGGATTGTGATGATGAGGGGATGTGCTTAGCAAATTCTGAAAATGTGCTGTCTTCTGTTAGAGAGGATGCAGAAGGAACCCCTATGTGGGATGGTCCTCTGTTTTGGGTGCTACCTGACAACGCCACTGATAGGGGCCTAATAAAGTTTAGCCGTGCAGCGCGAGTAATAGTGCACAGGTTCAGGAAGATGGGATATGAGTTTCCATATCTTCCTGAGAAATTGATGAAGACTGTAGAAACACACCGCCTAGAGTGGGTGAAAGAGGCCATAATTGCCCACCTTGGGACCTATGCAAGAGATCCCGCTTATGTGGATCTAGATAGAGCTCCACAACTTCTAAAATTATGGATGATAGGCCGAGATATCTACCTAGACAGGGTGGAATATATATCAGAATATGGTAAAGGCAGGTGCTATTCTGTGACAGTACCTGAGGACAATGGTTAACTGGTCAGGAAGCCTGACCACGCTCATTATTATTAATGCAATTCTCTATTAATGCATTTTCTCTTACTACAGAGGTAGTAAATGTTTTGTTCATTCACAGTGTGTCATGTTGTATCATGTATCTGTGATATGCAGTGTTATGCCGGTCCTGTTAGTTGAAATGTACAGGGATGCATTTCAGCTCATGTTGAATTTACAAGTGTTGCACAGCAAGGTAAGGTTATACCTGCTGTAGTCCCAAACTGGGACGATTGGGGTTTTACCAGAGGGAGAATGTAACATGGCCTCCCGGCAGTTACTCCTTGTTCTGGGGCTTTTACTCTGTCAGTCCTGTTAAAACAGACAGTGGAAAGGTTAATTCCTTCAAAGGTCTGTATGTGTATTCAGCCTTGAATATGTAGCCATATTCAAGGGCGGACTTTGCTACCTGAGGTTGTCAATCAATGGGGTGGATATTGGTTGGAACGCCCCCTGCTGTGTGTGGGCCAATCTGTATCCGGCTTTGTCTTGTAATGATTCAAAGTTAGAGACACTCCCCTGAGATGTCCAAATTGAGACATACCTCCTAAATTAAGTTATCAGTTAGTGAGATGAGTGAGTCAGTCAGTCAGTTATTGAGTAGAGCGATAGAGAAGTACAGAGAAGAGTTCTCTCCCTCCTACCCCACCTGGACAGGGAGGGAGGGGAATAATGCTGCTATGAGCAGGATGAGAGAGAGAGAGCTGAGCAGGGCCTAAGCATGCAGAGAGACAATGCCGTGTATCATGCTGTATGCTGCTCTGCTGAATAAAGACCAACAGGAAAGAGATACTGCTGTGTGGAGTCACTGTCTTTGGTGAATGAGGAGTGTCAGTGGGGGGTCCCTCCTCTGAAGATCCCAGAGGATCCCTACTGGCTGGAGGCGCTGCTACCACCCAGAGATGACCCAAGCAAGGTAACCTGTCTCAACCCCTGTCCCTGTCCTGGCTCTCCCCACAACACCGCGGAGCCTCAGCCCTCCTGTTTGCCAGCAGGTTACAGCACCAAGACCCTGAACGTAACCTTGGAAGGAGTGTACCCCCCCCATATCACGTAGGGGGGGGAGGAGGAAAGGGGGTTACAGTTGGAGACACTGCTGAGATGAACTGCTCCCCAGGACAGGACAGGTTTTACCAATGGCACAGGTTTTCTGAGGCAGGTGAACCACACAGCGGTGTCAGAGACTTTGCAGCAGCGTACAGACTTTGTAGAGAGGGGATCCTTCCTGAAGCTTCCCCAGGAGGGGGGTCACCCTGAAATGGACATATTTCTATGTGGGGCGACTCCTTGGTGGCTATGTGCCAGGGAGCATGGTGTTCCACATATAGTCACTAGCCTGTGGGGCGGACTCCCTGGAAGGGCTATGGCCAGGGAGCATGGATTCCCACAAACGCGCCCTCCTGGCGTAATAGGTTTGGGGCGACTCCCTGAGAGGGCTATGGCTCAGGGAGCGTGGTACCCTGCCTATCCTGAGTAACCCGGAAAAGGATGGGGAATATCGGGTCCCTGAAGCTACACCAGGGAGCCTGCAGGCCCATCCTGGCACTGCAGTTAGGGCGACCCGCTGGGGGGCTATGGACCTGGGGGGTGTGGATACTTTTCTGTAAACCCCAACGTTGTGATGGCGAGATGGGGACAGGGCCTCTGCGGTGAGATCAGAGACCCCTGTGCACCCTGGCAATAACAGGCATATTGCTGTAATGGATCGGGAGGCATCCCCTGAAGCTACCCCAGGGTGCGTGGTACTCTGCAAGAAAAAGGAAAAATTGTGCTTTACTTTGCGTGGCCCCTTATGGAAGAAAGTGGGTCACACCTGTCTCACAAGTCCTCACGGGATGGCGGTTTTACCTCAAGGAGACCGCGTGGTGATGGACTTTGTGCTTTTAAAATGGCGGCTCCAGATCACTGGGGGCCGCATGGACTCTTATCTACCTCAAAATGGTGCTTCCCGCCTTACCAGGGAAGCCATGTGCTTTTCTGCAAAAGCTATCTTCACTTGCAAGCTTTTGCTGACCTACAGTTTGCAGAAACAGCGGGAACCACTGAAATCCCTCCCCCTTTGCTTGCTCTGGATTGGACTATACTGTTTTCCAGGGGGAGGAGCTGAGTGTGCCTTGAAGGAGCACACAGGAAGTGAGGAGCCAGATACACGTGTACTCCAGTGAAAGCAGTTGTGCCTTTACTGTTGTCTGCTGCCTACACCTACAGTATGGAGAACCAAGGACAGATCCATGAATTGACCGGAGGAATCCTAGTCATTAGGGAATCCCCTGAGAACCAACTGCTCGGGATCTGCCCATTATGTGACTACCCAGGCGGCTCCCTTCATCTGCTGGAAAGTTGCTCCGCTTGTGGTGTACCTTATCTGCGGGCTAGGACAGATGGCCCCGCTGAATCAGACTTTGCAATGAGCACTGGGGAACTGCGCACCTTATACACCCTGGTGCGTAAGTTGTCCCAGTTGGATCAAGTATCTGCTGACGACGCTGCACACCATTACATCACAATGGTGTATGAACTCTTTTATCCAGACCTACAAGTGGTGTCGACTTACCCCTCATCCAGGTCAGCATGGACCTCCCCATCGTCCGGCATGGCGGCCGGAAGGAAGGCTCCCTGCTTGGGCCCACTGCCTGGGTACAAGCCTTCAACCGAGTACCTGATCCTCCTCCAGCTCCGGAGCCGTCCTCGTCTGCGCCTGTGCCAGCAGCGCTGAGTGGTCTGCCGGCCGAGACATGCGGTACTGCCTCACGCCCATACGGTGAGGTGCGTTCTACTGCCGCTCTGGTAATCCGCTCCAACAGGGAGGAACCCTCAGTAGAGCCTGCTCTTCCAGCCACTCCAGAGGTATCGGCCAATATCTCCCACGTACCCGATGTTGCTGTGACCAGACTTGCTGCTGCCGATGGCGGTGAGTCGCTTGTTCTATCTTCAGATCCCCGCTGTGATCAAGCCCAGAAAGCTGCGGCGTCAGCAGGAGATGTGCGAGGCCCGTGCTCGCGCTCTCTCCTACATGCGAGCTGCGGAACGCCACTATGACGAGATGCTGTTGCAGAGTCCACTGATGGGAGAAGTGCCGGCCGGCACCACCCCTGATGACTGCATCCACTCTGCTACCGTTGCTGCTCCACCACCAGGCGATGAGAAGGCCGCCGAGTCAACCGCCGGGTGAGCTCAAGAGATATCTAGGCCGCTCCGGTGAGTGCTACCATTCTGAATGATCCTTTCCTCCTGACATGCAGGGAGCAGAAGGAAGCCCGAGATGCTCGCCAGGCCCAGGAGCTGGCTGTAGTCCGTTATGTTAAGGCCAAAGGTAGGGGCAAATTGAACTTGACCCAGTACTGTGCCATTACTCCTCCCAGGGAGAGTTCCCTGAATTAGCCCCCTCGAGACTTTGGTGAGGCCCCCTTGTCACCAGCGGCCCCAGTCCCTGAGTCATCTGCCCCTTCTGCCCTGCCTTCCCCGTCAGTCACCAGTCCCAAGATACCACCCCTGACCCCCAGGACTTTAACAACAGTGAGTCCCGTGGCTCCAAATGAACACTATGATGTATTGTCCAATATGCCTGTGTCACTTTTGGAGGGTGTTGTTCAGTGGGGGGATTGTGATGATGAGGGGATGTGCTTAGCAAATTCTGAAAATGTGCTGTCTTCTGTTAGAGAGGATGCAGAAGGAACCCCTATGTGGGATGGTCCTCTGTTTTGGGTGCTACCTGACAACGCCACTGATAGGGGCCTAATAAAGTTTAGCCGTGCAGCGCGAGTAATAGTGCACAGGTTCAGGAAGATGGGATATGAGTTTCCATATCTTCCTGAGAAATTGATGAAGACTGTAGAAACACACCGCCTAGAGTGGGTGAAAGAGGCCATAATTGCCCACCTTGGGACCTATGCAAGAGATCCCGCTTATGTGGATCTAGATAGAGCTCCACAACTTCTAAAATTATGGATGATAGGCCGAGATATCTACCTAGACAGGGTGGAATATATATCAGAATATGGTAAAGGCAGGTGCTATTCTGTGACAGTACCTGAGGACAATGGTTAACTGGTCAGGAAGCCTGACCACGCTCATTATTATTAATGCAATTCTCTATTAATGCATTTTCTCTTACTACAGAGGTAGTAAATGTTTTGTTCATTCACAGTGTGTCATGTTGTATCATGTATCTGTGATATGCAGTGTTATGCCGGTCCTGTTAGTTGAAATGTACAGGGATGCATTTCAGCTCATGTTGAATTTACAAGTGTTGCACAGCAAGGTAAGGTTATACCTGCTGTAGTCCCAAACTGGGACGATTGGGGTTTTACCAGAGGGAGAATGTAACATGGCCTCCCGGCAGTTACTCCTTGTTCTGGGGCTTTTACTCTGTCAGTCCTGTTAAAACAGACAGTGGAAAGGTTAATTCCTTCAAAGGTCTGTATGTGTATTCAGCCTTGAATATGTAGCCATATTCAAGGGCGGACTTTGCTACCTGAGGTTGTCAATCAATGGGGTGGATATTGGTTGGAACGCCCCCTGCTGTGTGTGGGCCAATCTGTATCCGGCTTTGTCTTGTAATGATTCAAAGTTAGAGACACTCCCCTGAGATGTCCAAATTGAGACATACCTCCTAAATTAAGTTATCAGTTAGTGAGATGAGTGAGTCAGTCAGTCAGTTATTGAGTAGAGCGATAGAGAAGTACAGAGAAGAGTTCTCTCCCTCCTACCCCACCTGGACAGGGAGGGAGGGGAATAATGCTGCTATGAGCAGGATGAGAGAGAGAGAGCTGAGCAGGGCCTAAGCATGCAGAGAGACAATGCCGTGTATCATGCTGTATGCTGCTCTGCTGAATAAAGACCAACAGGAAAGAGATACTGCTGTGTGGAGTCACTGTCTTTGGTGAATGAGGAGTGTCAGTGGGGGGTCCCTCCTCTGAAGATCCCAGAGGATCCCTACTGGCTGGAGGCGCTGCTACCACCCAGAGATGACCCAAGCAAGGTAACCTGTCTCAACCCCTGTCCCTGTCCTGGCTCTCCCCACAACACCGCGGAGCCTCAGCCCTCCTGTTTGCCAGCAGGTTACAGCACCAAGACCCTGAACGTAACCTTGGAAGGAGTGTACCCCCCCCATATCACGTAGGGGGGGGAGGAGGAAAGGGGGTTACAGTTGGAGACACTGCTGAGATGAACTGCTCCCCAGGACAGGACAGGTTTTACCAATGGCACAGGTTTTCTGAGGCAGGTGAACCACACAGCGGTGTCAGAGACTTTGCAGCAGCGTACAGACTTTGTAGAGAGGGGATCCTTCCTGAAGCTTCCCCAGGAGGGGGGTCACCCTGAAATGGACATATTTCTATGTGGGGCGACTCCTTGGTGGCTATGTGCCAGGGAGCATGGTGTTCCACATATAGTCACTAGCCTGTGGGGCGGACTCCCTGGAAGGGCTATGGCCAGGGAGCATGGATACCCACAAACGCGCCCTCCTGGCGTAATAGGTTTGGGGCGACTCCCTGAGAGGGCTATGGCTCAGGGAGCGTGGTACCCTGCCTATCCTGAGTAACCCGGAAAAGGATGGGGAATATCGGGTCCCTGAAGCTACACCAGGGAGCCTGCAGGCCCATCCTGGCACTGCAGTTAGGGCGACCCGCTGGGGGGCTATGGACCTGGGGGGTGTGGATACTTTTCTGTAAACCCCAACGTTGTGATGGCGAGATGGGGACAGGGCCTCTGCGGTGAGATCAGAGACCCCTGTGCACCCTGGCAATAACAGGCATATTGCTGTAATGGATCGGGAGGCATCCCCTGAAGCTACCCCAGGGTGCGTGGTACTCTGCAAGAAAAAGGAAAAATTGTGCTTTACTTTGCGTGGCCCCTTATGGAAGAAAGTGGGTCACACCTGTCTCACAAGTCCTCACGGGATGGCGGTTTTACCTCAAGGAGACCGCGTGGTGATGGACTTTGTGCTTTTAAAATGGCGGCTCCAGATCACTGGGGGCCGCATGGACTCTTATCTACCTCAAAATGGTGCTTCCCGCCTTACCAGGGAAGCCATGTGCTTTTCTGCAAAAGCTATCTTCACTTGCAAGCTTTTGCTGACCTACAGTTTGCAGAAACAGCGGGAACCACTGAAATCCCTCCCCCTTTGCTTGCTCTGGATTGGACTATACTGTTTTCCAGGGGGAGGAGCTGAGTGTGCCTTGAAGGAGCACACAGGAAGTGAGGAGCCAGATACACGTGTACTCCAGTGAAAGCAGTTGTGCCTTTACTGTTGTCTGCTGCCTACACCTACAGTATGGAGAACCAAGGACAGATCCATGAATTGACCGGAGGAATCCTAGTCATTAGGGAATCCCCTGAGAACCAACTGCTCGGGATCTGCCCATTATGTGACTACCCAGGCGGCTCCCTTCATCTGCTGGAAAGTTGCTCCGCTTGTGGTGTACCTTATCTGCGGGCTAGGACAGATGGCCCCGCTGAATCAGACTTTGCAATGAGCACTGGGGAACTGCGCACCTTATACACCCTGGTGCGTAAGTTGTCCCAGTTGGATCAAGTATCTGCTGACGACGCTGCACACCATTACATCACAATGGTGTATGAACTCTTTTATCCAGACCTACAAGTGGTGTCGACTCATCCAGGTCAGCATGGACCTCCCCATCGTCCGGCATGGCGGCCGGAAGGAAGGCTCCCTGCTTGGGCCCACTGCCTGGGTACAAGCCTTCAACCGAGTACCTGATCCTCCTCCAGCTCCGGAGCCGTCCTCGTCTGCGCCTGTGCCAGCAGCGCTGAGTGGTCTGCCGGCCGAGACATGCGGTACTGCCTCACGCCCATACGGTGAGGTGCGTTCTACTGCCGCTCTGGTAATCCGCTCCAACAGGGAGGAACCCTCAGTAGAGCCTGCTCTTCCAGCCACTCCAGAGGTATCGGCCAATATCTCCCACGTACCCGATGTTGCTGTGACCAGACTTGCTGCTGCCGATGGCGGTGAGTCGCTTGTTCTATCTTCAGATCCCCGCTGTGATCAAGCCCAGAAAGCTGCGGCGTCAGCAGGAGATGTGCGAGGCCCGTGCTCGCGCTCTCTCCTACATGCGAGCTGCGGAACGCCACTATGACGAGATGCTGTTGCAGAGTCCACTGATGGGAGAAGTGCCGGCCGGCACCACCCCTGATGACTGCATCCACTCTGCTACCGTTGCTGCTCCACCACCAGGCGATGAGAAGGCCGCCGAGTCAACCGCCGGGTGAGCTCAAGAGATATCTAGGCCGCTCCGGTGAGTGCTACCATTCTGAATGATCCTTTCCTCCTGACATGCAGGGAGCAGAAGGAAGCCCGAGATGCTCGCCAGGCCCAGGAGCTGGCTGTAGTCCGTTATGTTAAGGCCAAAGGTAGGGGCAAATTGAACTTGACCCAGTACTGTGCCATTACTCCTCCCAGGGAGAGTTCCTTGAATTAGCCCCCTCGAGACTTTGGTGAGGCCCCCTTGTCACCAGCGGCCCCAGTCCCTGAGTCATCTGCCCCTTCTGCCCTGCCTTCCCCGTCAGTCACCAGTCCCAAGATACCACCCCTGACCCCCAGGACTTTAACAACAGTGAGTCCCGTGGCTCCAAATGAACACTATGATGTATTGTCCAATATGCCTGTGTCACTTTTGGAGGGTGTTGTTCAGTGGGGGGATTGTGATGATGAGGGGATGTGCTTAGCAAATTCTGAAAATGTGCTGTCTTCTGTTAGAGAGGATGCAGAAGGAACCCCTATGTGGGATGGTCCTCTGTTTTGGGTGCTACCTGACAACGCCACTGATAGGGGCCTAATAAAGTTTAGCCGTGCAGCGCGAGTAATAGTGCACAGGTTCAGGAAGATGGGATATGAGTTTCCATATCTTCCTGAGAAATTGATGAAGACTGTAGAAACACACCGCCTAGAGTGGGTGAAAGAGGCCATAATTGCCCACCTTGGGACCTATGCAAGAGATCCCGCTTATGTGGATCTAGATAGAGCTCCACAACTTCTAAAATTATGGATGATAGGCCGAGATATCTACCTAGACAGGGTGGAATATATATCAGAATATGGTAAAGGCAGGTGCTATTCTGTGACAGTACCTGAGGACAATGGTTAACTGGTCAGGAAGCCTGACCACGCTCATTATTATTAATGCAATTCTCTATTAATGCATTTTCTCTTACTACAGAGGTAGTAAATGTTTTGTTCATTCACAGTGTGTCATGTTGTATCATGTATCTGTGATATGCAGTGTTATGCCGGTCCTGTTAGTTGAAATGTACAGGGATGCATTTCAGCTCATGTTGAATTTACAAGTGTTGCACAGCAAGGTAAGGTTATACCTGCTGTAGTCCCAAACTGGGACGATTGGGGTTTTACCAGAGGGAGAATGTAACATGGCCTCCCGGCAGTTACTCCTTGTTCTGGGGCTTTTACTCTGTCAGTCCTGTTAAAACAGACAGTGGAAAGGTTAATTCCTTCAAAGGTCTGTATGTGTATTCAGCCTTGAATATGTAGCCATATTCAAGGGCGGACTTTGCTACCTGAGGTTGTCAATCAATGGGGTGGATATTGGTTGGAACGCCCCCTGCTGTGTGTGGGCCAATCTGTATCCGGCTTTGTCTTGTAATGATTCAAAGTTAGAGACACTCCCCTGAGATGTCCAAATTGAGACATACCTCCTAAATTAAGTTATCAGTTAGTGAGATGAGTGAGTCAGTCAGTCAGTTATTGAGTAGAGCGATAGAGAAGTACAGAGAAGAGTTCTCTCCCTCCTACCCCACCTGGACAGGGAGGGAGGGGAATAATGCTGCTATGAGCAGGATGAGAGAGAGAGAGCTGAGCAGGGCCTAAGCATGCAGAGAGACAATGCCGTGTATCATGCTGTATGCTGCTCTGCTGAATAAAGACCAACAGGAAAGAGATACTGCTGTGTGGAGTCACTGTCTTTGGTGAATGAGGAGTGTCAGTGGGGGGTCCCTCCTCTGAAGATCCCAGAGGATCCCTACTGGCTGGAGGCGCTGCTACCACCCAGAGATGACCCAAGCAAGGTAACCTGTCTCAACCCCTGTCCCTGTCCTGGCTCTCCCCACAACACCGCGGAGCCTCAGCCCTCCTGTTTGCCAGCAGGTTACAGCACCAAGACCCTGAACGTAACCTTGGAAGGAGTGTACCCCCCCCATATCACGTAGGGGGGGGAGGAGGAAAGGGGGTTACAGTTGGAGACACTGCTGAGATGAACTGCTCCCCAGGACAGGACAGGTTTTACCAATGGCACAGGTTTTCTGAGGCAGGTGAACCACACAGCGGTGTCAGAGACTTTGCAGCAGCGTACAGACTTTGTAGAGAGGGGATCCTTCCTGAAGCTTCCCCAGGAGGGGGGTCACCCTGAAATGGACATATTTCTATGTGGGGCGACTCCTTGGTGGCTATGTGCCAGGGAGCATGGTGTTCCACATATAGTCACTAGCCTGTGGGGCGGACTCCCTGGAAGGGCTATGGCCAGGGAGCATGGATTCCCACAAACGCGCCCTCCTGGCGTAATAGGTTTGGGGCGACTCCCTGAGAGGGCTATGGCTCAGGGAGCGTGGTACCCTGCCTATCCTGAGTAACCCGGAAAAGGATGGGGAATATCGGGTCCCTGAAGCTACACCAGGGAGCCTGCAGGCCCATCCTGGCACTGCAGTTAGGGCGACCCGCTGGGGGGCTATGGACCTGGGGGGTGTGGATACTTTTCTGTAAACCCCAACGTTGTGATGGCGAGATGGGGACAGGGCCTCTGCGGTGAGATCAGAGACCCCTGTGCACCCTGGCAATAACAGGCATATTGCTGTAATGGATCGGGAGGCATCCCCTGAAGCTACCCCAGGGTGCGTGGTACTCTGCAAGAAAAAGGAAAAATTGTGCTTTACTTTGCGTGGCCCCTTATGGAAGAAAGTGGGTCACACCTGTCTCACAAGTCCTCACGGGATGGCGGTTTTACCTCAAGGAGACCGCGTGGTGATGGACTTTGTGCTTTTAAAATGGCGGCTCCAGATCACTGGGGGCCGCATGGACTCTTATCTACCTCAAAATGGTGCTTCCCGCCTTACCAGGGAAGCCATGTGCTTTTCTGCAAAAGCTATCTTCACTTGCAAGCTTTTGCTGACCTACAGTTTGCAGAAACAGCGGGAACCACTGAAATCCCTCCCCCTTTGCTTGCTCTGGATTGGACTATACTGTTTTCCAGGGGGAGGAGCTGAGTGTGCCTTGAAGGAGCACACAGGAAGTGAGGAGCCAGATACACGTGTACTCCAGTGAAAGCAGTTGTGCCTTTACTGTTGTCTGCTGCCTACACCTACAGTATGGAGAACCAAGGACAGATCCATGAATTGACCGGAGGAATCCTAGTCATTAGGGAATCCCCTGAGAACCAACTGCTCGGGATCTGCCCATTATGTGACTACCCAGGCGGCTCCCTTCATCTGCTGGAAAGTTGCTCCGCTTGTGGTGTACCTTATCTGCGGGCTAGGACAGATGGCCCCGCTGAATCAGACTTTGCAATGAGCACTGGGGAACTGCGCACCTTATACACCCTGGTGCGTAAGTTGTCCCAGTTGGATCAAGTATCTGCTGACGACGCTGCACACCATTACATCACAATGGTGTATGAACTCTTTTATCCAGACCTACAAGTGGTGTCGACTTACCCCTCATCCAGGTCAGCATGGACCTCCCCATCGTCCGGCATGGCGGCCGGAAGGAAGGCTCCCTGCTTGGGCCCACTGCCTGGGTACAAGCCTTCAACCGAGTACCTGATCCTCCTCCAGCTCCGGAGCCGTCCTCGTCTGCGCCTGTGCCAGCAGCGCTGAGTGGTCTGCCGGCCGAGACATGCGGTACTGCCTCACGCCCATACGGTGAGGTGCGTTCTACTGCCGCTCTGGTAATCCGCTCCAACAGGGAGGAACCCTCAGTAGAGCCTGCTCTTCCAGCCACTCCAGAGGTATCGGCCAATATCTCCCACGTACCCGATGTTGCTGTGACCAGACTTGCTGCTGCCGATGGCGGTGAGTCGCTTGTTCTATCTTCAGATCCCCGCTGTGATCAAGCCCAGAAAGCTGCGGCGTCAGCAGGAGATGTGCGAGGCCCGTGCTCGCGCTCTCTCCTACATGCGAGCTGCGGAACGCCACTATGACGAGATGCTGTTGCAGAGTCCACTGATGGGAGAAGTGCCGGCCGGCACCACCCCTGATGACTGCATCCACTCTGCTACCGTTGCTGCTCCACCACCAGGCGATGAGAAGGCCGCCGAGTCAACCGCCGGGTGAGCTCAAGAGATATCTAGGCCGCTCCGGTGAGTGCTACCATTCTGAATGATCCTTTCCTCCTGACATGCAGGGAGCAGAAGGAAGCCCGAGATGCTCGCCAGGCCCAGGAGCTGGCTGTAGTCCGTTATGTTAAGGCCAAAGGTAGGGGCAAATTGAACTTGACCCAGTACTGTGCCATTACTCCTCCCAGGGAGAGTTCCCTGAATTAGCCCCCTCGAGACTTTGGTGAGGCCCCCTTGTCACCAGCGGCCCCAGTCCCTGAGTCATCTGCCCCTTCTGCCCTGCCTTCCCCGTCAGTCACCAGTCCCAAGATACCACCCCTGACCCCCAGGACTTTAACAACAGTGAGTCCCGTGGCTCCAAATGAACACTATGATGTATTGTCCAATATGCCTGTGTCACTTTTGGAGGGTGTTGTTCAGTGGGGGGATTGTGATGATGAGGGGATGTGCTTAGCAAATTCTGAAAATGTGCTGTCTTCTGTTAGAGAGGATGCAGAAGGAACCCCTATGTGGGATGGTCCTCTGTTTTGGGTGCTACCTGACAACGCCACTGATAGGGGCCTAATAAAGTTTAGCCGTGCAGCGCGAGTAATAGTGCACAGGTTCAGGAAGATGGGATATGAGTTTCCATATCTTCCTGAGAAATTGATGAAGACTGTAGAAACACACCGCCTAGAGTGGGTGAAAGAGGCCATAATTGCCCACCTTGGGACCTATGCAAGAGATCCCGCTTATGTGGATCTAGATAGAGCTCCACAACTTCTAAAATTATGGATGATAGGCCGAGATATCTACCTAGACAGGGTGGAATATATATCAGAATATGGTAAAGGCAGGTGCTATTCTGTGACAGTACCTGAGGACAATGGTTAACTGGTCAGGAAGCCTGACCACGCTCATTATTATTAATGCAATTCTCTATTAATGCATTTTCTCTTACTACAGAGGTAGTAAATGTTTTGTTCATTCACAGTGTGTCATGTTGTATCATGTATCTGTGATATGCAGTGTTATGCCGGTCCTGTTAGTTGAAATGTACAGGGATGCATTTCAGCTCATGTTGAATTTACAAGTGTTGCACAGCAAGGTAAGGTTATACCTGCTGTAGTCCCAAACTGGGACGATTGGGGTTTTACCAGAGGGAGAATGTAACATGGCCTCCCGGCAGTTACTCCTTGTTCTGGGGCTTTTACTCTGTCAGTCCTGTTAAAACAGACAGTGGAAAGGTTAATTCCTTCAAAGGTCTGTATGTGTATTCAGCCTTGAATATGTAGCCATATTCAAGGGCGGACTTTGCTACCTGAGGTTGTCAATCAATGGGGTGGATATTGGTTGGAACGCCCCCTGCTGTGTGTGGGCCAATCTGTATCCGGCTTTGTCTTGTAATGATTCAAAGTTAGAGACACTCCCCTGAGATGTCCAAATTGAGACATACCTCCTAAATTAAGTTATCAGTTAGTGAGATGAGTGAGTCAGTCAGTTATTGAGTAGAGCGATAGAGAAGTACAGAGAAGAGTTCTCTCCCTCCTACCCCACCTGGACAGGGAGGGAGGGGAATAATGCTGCTATGAGCAGGATGAGAGAGAGAGAGCTGAGCAGGGCCTAAGCATGCAGAGAGACAATGCCGTGTATCATGCTGTATGCTGCTCTGCTGAATAAAGACCAACAGGAAAGAGATACTGCTGTGTGGAGTCACTGTCTTTGGTGAATGAGGAGTGTCAGTGGGGGGTCCCTCCTCTGAAGATCCCAGAGGATCCCTACTGGCTGGAGGCGCTGCTACCACCCAGAGATGACCCAAGCAAGGTAACCTGTCTCAACCCCTGTCCCTGTCCTGGCTCTCCCCACAACACCGCGGAGCCTCAGCCCTCCTGTTTGCCAGCAGGTTACAGCACCAAGACCCTGAACGTAACCTTGGAAGGAGTGTACCCCCCCCATATCACGTAGGGGGGGGAGGAGGAAAGGGGGTTACAGTTGGAGACACTGCTGAGATGAACTGCTCCCCAGGACAGGACAGGTTTTACCAATGGCACAGGTTTTCTGAGGCAGGTGAACCACACAGCGGTGTCAGAGACTTTGCAGCAGCGTACAGACTTTGTAGAGAGGGGATCCTTCCTGAAGCTTCCCCAGGAGGGGGGTCACCCTGAAATGGACATATTTCTATGTGGGGCGACTCCTTGGTGGCTATGTGCCAGGGAGCATGGTGTTCCACATATAGTCACTAGCCTGTGGGGCGGACTCCCTGGAAGGGCTATGGCCAGGGAGCATGGATACCCACAAACGCGCCCTCCTGGCGTAATAGGTTTGGGGCGACTCCCTGAGAGGGCTATGGCTCAGGGAGCGTGGTACCCTGCCTATCCTGAGTAACCCGGAAAAGGATGGGGAATATCGGGTCCCTGAAGCTACACCAGGGAGCCTGCAGGCCCATCCTGGCACTGCAGTTAGGGCGACCCGCTGGGGGGCTATGGACCTGGGGGGTGTGGATACTTTTCTGTAAACCCCAACGTTGTGATGGCGAGATGGGGACAGGGCCTCTGCGGTGAGATCAGAGACCCCTGTGCACCCTGGCAATAACAGGCATATTGCTGTAATGGATCGGGAGGCATCCCCTGAAGCTACCCCAGGGTGCGTGGTACTCTGCAAGAAAAAGGAAAAATTGTGCTTTACTTTGCGTGGCCCCTTATGGAAGAAAGTGGGTCACACCTGTCTCACAAGTCCTCACGGGATGGCGGTTTTACCTCAAGGAGACCGCGTGGTGATGGACTTTGTGCTTTTAAAATGGCGGCTCCAGATCACTGGGGGCCGCATGGACTCTTATCTACCTCAAAATGGTGCTTCCCGCCTTACCAGGGAAGCCATGTGCTTTTCTGCAAAAGCTATCTTCACTTGCAAGCTTTTGCTGACCTACAGTTTGCAGAAACAGCGGGAACCACTGAAATCCCTCCCCCTTTGCTTGCTCTGGATTGGACTATACTGTTTTCCAGGGGGAGGAGCTGAGTGTGCCTTGAAGGAGCACACAGGAAGTTAGGAGCCAGATACACGTGTACTCCAGTGAAAGCAGTTGTGCCTTTACTGTTGTCTGCTGCCTACACCTACAGTATGGAGAACCAAGGACAGATCCATGAATTGACCGGAGGAATCCTAGTCATTAGGGAATCCCCTGAGAACCAACTGCTCGGGATCTGCCCATTATGTGACTACCCAGGCGGCTCCCTTCATCTGCTGGAAAGTTGCTCCGCTTGTGGTGTACCTTATCTGCGGGCTAGGACAGATGGCCCCGCTGAATCAGACTTTGCAATGAGCACTGGGGAACTGCGCACCTTATACACCCTGGTGCGTAAGTTGTCCCAGTTGGATCAAGTATCTGCTGACGACGCTGCACACCATTACATCACAATGGTGTATGAACTCTTTTATCCAGACCTACAAGTGATGTCGACTTACCCCTCATCCAGGTCAGCATGGACCTCCCCATCGTCCGGCATGGCGGCCGGAAGGAAGGCTCCCTGCTTGGGCCCACTGCCTGGGTACAAGCCTTCAACCGAGTACCTGATCCTCCTCCAGCTCCGGAGCCGTCCTCGTCTGCGCCTGTGCCAGCAGCGCTGAGTGGTCTGCCGGCCGAGACATGCGGTACTGCCTCACGCCCATACGGTGAGGTGCGTTCTACTGCCGCTCTGGTAATCCGCTCCAACAGGGAGGAACCCTCAGTAGAGCCTGCTCTTCCAGCCACTCCAGAGGTATCGGCCAATATCTCCCACGTACCCGATGTTGCTGTGACCAGACTTGCTGCTGCCGATGGCGGTGAGTCGCTTGTTCTATCTTCAGATCCCCGCTGTGATCAAGCCCAGAAAGCTGCGGCGTCAGCAGGAGATGTGCGAGGCCCGTGCTCGCGCTCTCTCCTACATGCGAGCTGCGGAACGCCACTATGACGAGATGCTGTTGCAGAGTCCACTGATGGGAGAAGTGCCGGCCGGCACCACCCCTGATGACTGCATCCACTCTGCTACCGTTGCTGCTCCACCACCAGGCGATGAGAAGGCCGCCGAGTCAACCGCCGGGTGAGCTCAAGAGATATCTAGGCCGCTCCGGTGAGTGCTACCATTCTGAATGATCCTTTCCTCCTGACATGCAGGGAGCAGAAGGAAGCCCGAGATGCTCGCCAGGCCCAGGAGCTGGCTGTAGTCCGTTATGTTAAGGCCAAAGGTAGGGGCAAATTGAACTTGACCCAGTACTGTGCCATTACTCCTCCCAGGGAGAGTTCCCTGAATTAGCCCCCTCGAGACTTTGGTGAGGCCCCCTTGTCACCAGCGGCCCCAGTCCCTGAGTCATCTGCCCCTTCTGCCCTGCCTTCCCCGTCAGTCACCAGTCCCAAGATACCACCCCTGACCCCCAGGACTTTAACAACAGTGAGTCCCGTGGCTCCAAATGAACACTATGATGTATTGTCCAATATGCCTGTGTCACTTTTGGAGGGTGTTGTTCAGTGGGGGGATTGTGATGATGAGGGGATGTGCTTAGCAAATTCTGAAAATGTGCTGTCTTCTGTTAGAGAGGATGCAGAAGGAACCCCTATGTGGGATGGTCCTCTGTTTTGGGTGCTACCTGACAACGCCACTGATAGGGGCCTAATAAAGTTTAGCCGTGCAGCGCGAGTAATAGTGCACAGGTTCAGGAAGATGGGATATGAGTTTCCATATCTTCCTGAGAAATTGATGAAGACTGTAGAAACACACCGCCTAGAGTGGGTGAAAGAGGCCATAATTGCCCACCTTGGGACCTATGCAAGAGATCCCGCTTATGTGGATCTAGATAGAGCTCCACAACTTCTAAAATTATGGATGATAGGCCGAGATATCTACCTAGACAGGGTGGAATATATATCAGAATATGGTAAAGGCAGGTGCTATTCTGTGACAGTACCTGAGGACAATGGTTAACTGGTCAGGAAGCCTGACCACGCTCATTATTATTAATGCAATTCTCTATTAATGCATTTTCTCTTACTACAGAGGTAGTAAATGTTTTGTTCATTCACAGTGTGTCATGTTGTATCATGTATCTGTGATATGCAGTGTTATGCCGGTCCTGTTAGTTGAAATGTACAGGGATGCATTTCAGCTCATGTTGAATTTACAAGTGTTGCACAGCAAGGTAAGGTTATACCTGCTGTAGTCCCAAACTGGGACGATTGGGGTTTTACCAGAGGGAGAATGTAACATGGCCTCCCGGCAGTTACTCCTTGTTCTGGGGCTTTTACTCTGTCAGTCCTGTTAAAACAGACAGTGGAAAGGTTAATTCCTTCAAAGGTCTGTATGTGTATTCAGCCTTGAATATGTAGCCATATTCAAGGGCGGACTTTGCTACCTGAGGTTGTCAATCAATGGGGTGGATATTGGTTGGAACGCCCCCTGCTGTGTGTGGGCCAATCTGTATCCGGCTTTGTCTTGTAATGATTCAAAGTTAGAGACACTCCCCTGAGATGTCCAAATTGAGACATACCTCCTAAATTAAGTTATCAGTTAGTGAGATGAGTGAGTCAGTCAGTTATTGAGTAGAGCGATAGAGAAGTACAGAGAAGAGTTCTCTCCCTCCTACCCCACCTGGACAGGGAGGGAGGGGAATAATGCTGCTATGAGCAGGATGAGAGAGAGAGCTGAGCAGGGCCTAAGCATGCAGAGAGACAATGCCGTGTATCATGCTGTATGCTGCTCTGCTGAATAAAGACCAACAGGAAAGAGATACTGCTGTGTGGAGTCACTGTCTTTGGTGAATGAGGAGTGTCAGTGGGGGGTCCCTCCTCTGAAGATCCCAGAGGATCCCTACTGGCTGGAGGCACTGCTACCACCCAGAGATGACCCAAGCAAGGTAACCTGTCTCAACCCTTATCCCTGTCCTGGCTCTCCCCACAACACCGCGGAGCATCAGCCCTCCTGTTTGCCAGCAGGTCACAGCAACAAGACCCTGAGCGTAACCTGGGAAGGAGTGTATCCCCCCCCCAATATCACATAAGGGGGGGAAAGGGGGTTACACCTGAGCTGTGTAACCTGCAACGTTAATCTTAATAACCCATTCATTCAGCCAAAGAATTATTTTTAATTGCCGTATTAGGGTAGAATCTCCAAACGTTCAAACCTATCTGTGATTCCCTGCATATTAATGAGGAATCTCACGTGCAGAAAAATACAGGGCACGCAATTATCTTAAAATACCCGGGTGGCTGTTCTGGAATTTTGTTTGATACATGCAAGCAAAATGTCAAGCATTTTTTATATTTCTTTAACATTTGCAAATCACATCATGTATCGCTACCCAAATGCTACATATTCTCCCTTGTGAGCCATACTTACTGTATGCGGGTATCATTCATTAAGGAAACACAGTGAACACAAAGCACTGGCTGCCACGAGATTTACGTGCACTCGCTTGCTGGAATTCAAGAAATTACAGGTAGTTTGCAGGAACAAACAGCCTCACCCCTCAATACTGCTTCTAAGCAAAAGCTAATCAAGTCTCGTCAGTAGCATGTAGAGTCCCCTGCAGCTCTCACTTGATTATTTGTTTTAACATTATGGGAGTTAAACGGCTGAGGTCAAATATTCCGGACAGCGGGTCAATGCATTTCTCTATGTGGAATTAGCTCTTGAAATGGAGGATGCAAATGTATGCCCTTTGGATAGTCTGAGAGAGGTGAACTTTTTTGAGAGATTTTCACCTGAAATCAGAGCTGACCAACTACTTTAGCCCAAGCCTCACTTAGATAATAATAATGTAACGGTCAGACCCCCACCCAATCTCATATTGGCCCCTGTGGGTGTAATCTGCTCCCAGTTACATGTATGTGTGTTGTGGTGCACCTGCTGGCAACAGGACTCCTGAGTCTCCCGCTGGTTGGTAACGGGGAATATCACCATGACAGGCGTCTGAGGTAGTGTTCTAAGTCCTATTCACATTTGGTACAGGGCCTCCACCACATCAGGATCCCTACGGCCACAGGGAGGAGTATCTGACAGAGAACTCCTTGGTGCATCTTCCTGGGGAATAACTCCAAACTCACTCAGGAAAGATCTCTTGAACCAGGGCATCTTTAATAGCATGTTACGTGGCAGACTGCCCATCATAGCGGCCGACACTTAGCCGCTCATTTCGTTGAGATACTCCATGCAGAAGGTTCCTCCTCTCTTAATTGAGTTGCTCTCCACCTCTCCCCTAAGGGAGATCACCAGCTGTGCCAGGTCCCTGGACACAGTGTGTATTCAGCTTATCACTTGCCACTCTGACCAGCAGAGCTTAACCTTGAACCTCACATTCTTAAAACTGACTAAGAACAGGCTAACTTTAGGCAGTGCGGTGTAATATATAGACTCCAGAAAGACCCACCTCTGTGTCACTAACAGTGGACACAAAGCATGCTGTCACTTCCTTTGCTACATATGACACTTCACCAGGTTTTGAGGGCAAACCTCCATGATAGTTACTAGCAACCCTGCCTTCTTACCAGGATTACTGCCAGCATGAGAGCGATCAGTACACCAATTTTACACATGGCTACAATAATAATAATAGTATGTTCTTGTATAGCGCTGCTATTTTTACATAGCGCTTTACAGAGACATTTTGCAGGCACAGGTCCCTGCCCCGCAGAGCTTACAATCTATGTTTTGGTGCTTGAGGCAAAGTGAGATAAAGTGACTTGCCCAAAGTTACAAGGAGCCGACACCGGGAATTGAACCAGGTTCCCCTGCTTCAAGCTCAGTACCAGTCTTTGTCTTTACTCAATGAGCCACTCCTTCTCCCTTATGTAGCCATGTCCCCCTCTGCCCGTCGCCCTCCCTCACCTGGCTGGCGATCGCAGGTGCCGCCGAGCCCAATGGCGGACCAATCGGCGATTGCAGGGGTGAGGGGTAGACGGGAACCGGAGCGGAGGTTGCCGGGGACTCATGGGGCGTCATGGCAAAATGGCGCGCTCCTTGTGACGCTACTGAGCGACGGGTTAGTGGCGAGGAAAGGCGGGAAAATGAACCTATATCAGGTAAGGGGATTTGCCAGAGGGTATGCACCTTGAGAAAGAGCGCAAGCTCGAAACGCGTTGGTGGGGGCCCTAGGGCTCATTTTTTGTGTGCTATGCTCTGATCCAATAAACCTTTTTATTGGGAACACACTCTCTAGCAGTTTTTCCTGTAGTGCTCCATCTCTCCCCATCAAACCTCTGAATATCCTGGAGAACAGGCAGCACACGTCCATGGAAGAAAAGACCCACAGAAGACCCATCTAACAGTGAGTGATTTGCTCCTTTTACACCACAGAAATCCTATTCAATGTATGAGACTGGACACAAGCAAGTGTGAGTATTCATCAATCAAGGGATGTTGCTCTTCCAGCTTATTGATGCAATGGAAGTGGTGTGATGCTTTAAAGGGTTATTAATCGTGGGACACTTCAAGGATTTGGAATTATGTCTTCATATACATTATCCAGCAAATGGTCAGGTCTGTGTTAGAGCACTATACAGTGTTGTTTACTCTTGTACAATAATAATAATAGCATGTTCTTGTATAGCGCTGCTAGTTTTACATAGCGCTTTACAGAGACATTTTGCAGGCACAGGTCCCTGCCCCGCAGAGCTTACAATCTATGTTTTGGTGCTTGAGGCAGAGTGAGATAAAGTGACTTGCCCAAAGTTACAAGGAGCCGACACCGGGAATTGAACCAGGTTCCCCTGCTTCAAGCTCAGTACCAGTCTTTGTCTTTACTCAATGAGCCACTCCTTCTCCCTTATGTAGCCATGTCCCCCTCTGCCCGTCGCCCTCCCTCACCTGGCTGGCGATCGCAGGTGCCGCCGAGCCCAATGGCGGACCAATCGGCGATTGTAGGGATGAGGGTTAGACGGGAACCGGAGCGGAGGTTGCCGGGGACGCGAGCGGCCGGTTGTCAGGGCCGCGGGCGCATCGCAAGGGCTCTCGGCGGCTCCCCGTGCAGAGCGCCGCCATCTTGGCCGGGACAGTTGCACATGCACGAGCAGAAAGCGCGCGAACCCTAGCCTAGGGACAGGCTCTTGGAAGGGACTACAAGTCCCATGAGCCTCAGCAGTGCCCCATGGGACGCCAGGGAGCCAATAGAGCTACAGTATCTACCTGCACAGAGGGATTGATACATTTCATGGGCTCTGAGCACATTAGGCAGTCGGCGACCGGAGCAGCTAGGGGAAGGAGGTAGGGTGCAGGAGTCAGTGACTCCCTGCACTAGGCCAGCAGCCCCCTAGGCCCCAGATAGCTCTGAGCCACCAGTAGTGTTGTGTTGTTTAAGGGACAGGCCCCAGGTTAGGGATCCTGCCCCCTTAGTAGTATTCAGCAGTTAGTTAGGGACACAGCAGACCCCAGAGGTCTGGGCTCAGACCCCTATATATTATATGTAAAGACTATCTTCCCGGAGGCCACGCCAAGCAGGGAATGTGGGGACCCCGCCAAGGTACAGACGGTGCGGAGCTGCGGTGATATTATCCACGCCGGAATTCACCCCACGCGTGGAACGTCACGGCGGATCCAAACCCAGTGGTATAGCGGCACCCGTGGCTGGAGCCAGGGCAGGTATCGTTATAACGTGCACCAACAGAGTACTCACACGGGACTAGTGGCTGCGCAGTCACACACATCTGTATCACTTGAAGGGACATATTGTGGGGGGTTACTGGACACAGGGTGGGATCATCCTGTGGAAGGAGGTTGCGTCCTGCGAGACGCCATAGTTAGTGTCTCCTCTACGGAGGGACACCGATCTATCATATGCACAAGTACGTTTGCAATAGTAAAGTCAATGGTTGGTTTACATGCTGTGTGTGTAGTGATATATATATATATATTGTCCTGCGAGGAACCACTCCCCCTCTGGTGGGAGCCATCGCAGGTGGAGGCGCTGCACCGAGTACACGGTTACTCATAGTATTATACGTGCCCCAGGTTCCCCGCGGCGGAAGCTCAGCCCTCCTGTGAGCCTAACAGGTAAAGCACCACACCTGGTAACGCCAAGTTCTCCGCACTTACACTCTATCTGCGATTGGGTGGGGGAATACCCGTTACACTTAGATGGCAATTCTTACATACTTCCCTTACTCTCATTATCCATTGTGAAAGTATCCTTCTTTGTGTAGCAGGTTTCCCCCTGGCCCCCCTTCCCTCCGCAGGAGAATGGGGACCCCTGTGGTATGTCGGGGAGCTGCAGGGGCGATCGCGTCGCCGGAGGTTCCCGGCGGCATCAATGACAGGGTGCCGCCATCTTGGAAGTACCCGCGCATGCGCAGAAGGTGGCCGGTGGCCATTACAGTAGTGCAGGGCTTCCCTTGTGTTGCGCATGCGCAGTTAAGAGTAGTGGTGGCCATTAGACATCGCGCACGCGGCCCCAATGTTAAAGAGGGCCATGGAGGACTACAAGCCCCGGGATGCATAAGGGCAGATATACCACCTGATGCCAGGGAGCCAATAGGGCTTACAGCTTCCCCTGAGGAAAGATACATTGTTGCAGTCTGCATAGGAAGGGTCAGTTGGTGCTGGGATTAGGTAGGTGGAGGTTGTGTGTGTAGGGAGCAAGTGGCTCTCACACTAGGCCAGGTTACCCCCCTAGGCCCAGCTAGGCCCAACTCAGCTTTCAGTTTGTGGCTGCTGTAGGGAAGGCCCCTTAAGTAGGGTCCCTGCCCTGAGCAGAGTGCAAGATTAGGGACACAGCTACCGTGCTGCAAGACCCTGATAAGTGTGGTCTAGGACCAGACTACCTCACTGCAGATAGAGACTATCTGTACGGTGAGATCGCTCAGACGCAGACCGATCTCCTGCCTGTGTTCTGCTATACCCGGGTGCAGAAGCACCGGGCAGGTACCATCAAATCACCAAGTGCACCACCTATATACCTCATCTTAGTGGGCAGCGTTGTTCCACACTTGGGTGGGGTTGCTGGACTATTGGTGACTTTTGGGAAGTGAGGTGTGGGGTACAAAGCCCTGCGAGGTGACAGGGTAGTTATTCCAGTAGTATTACAGGGTGACACTGTGGATGTTATAGTTATGTGTTCTGTGTTATCTCCCTATAGTAAACTGTTTATATATACCTTTGGTGTATGGGGTTATTATATGTGGTTATATATATGGAAGAAGGGACGCTCCCGCGAGTGCGCCTGCACGCTAGACACACTTGTCGGCCTGCGTCTCGGGACTCCGTCGGATTCAGGCGGCGGTTCTTCTTATTTCCCCTTCTGAACGGGGGATTCGTGGTGCTGGTAACTGAGCGACGGGACCTGCGACGGCGGTCCTTAGGGTTCAGGAAAGGATTCTCTCCACCAGACGTCGCCACCCACCTTTTCAGTGCCCGTTGGAAATCTGCTTCATGTGAGTAGGTTTCTAATTTTACTCAACCGGACCAGTCACCTTCAGTCACATACCCCCTGTGTATGCTATATTTTGTTTTATTATTTATGCATTAATTTTAATTAAATCGGTTTATAGTGAGCTTATCATCAGGCGTTTTTTTTTTTGGTGTTGTGATTGTTTTATGTTAATGTTTAGTATTGTCTGTCAGGTATTGTCAGTTTCGTTTTTAGTGTATGTGATTTGATTAGTCATTCATTCCTGGCAGCCTTCCTTATAATTATATGAGTTGTTGATATTATTTTTATTAGCGTGAAAGTCACATTTAATCTAATTAGCATTAGCGCTAACAGCACTATTTTTCCTCACACTGATTTGAATGCGGTTTGAGGCTATTCAGCTTTTGTACGTCTAACAATTAGACTTTCATATCAATATATCTGCAATGCTATTAAGCAGTCCATAATTTATGAAGCAAGTTAAAAATGCTTGTAACAGTATACCAGACTATACATAGGGATCGCAAACACCATGCAGAGTGAATGGTTAGATAAATTTATATTTATTTGGGCCGGAACACTGGGGAGTAACACAGTATGAAACATGGCAAAAACTCAGCACAGATTCATGGTACGGGGACTTCTAGCTCACTACGTGTAGAGTGCTGTCAAAGCTAGCTTACCCTAGATACTGCCTTGATCCCTCCATCCGTCATTTATAGACCTGTAAGCCTGACTTCAATAGTAGGGAAACTACTTGAAGGTTTAATACGGGATAATATTCAGGAATACCTAATGGAAAACAAAATTATTAGTAATAGTCAGCATGGATTAATGAAGGATAGATCTTGCCAAACTAACCTTATTTGTTTCTTTGAGGAGGTAAGTAGGAATTTAGACCAGGGTAATGCAGTTGATGTGGTCTACTTAGATTTTGCAAAGGCTTTTGATATGGTTTCACACAAGAGGTTGGTGTACAAAATAAAGAAAATTGGACTCAGTAATAATATATGCACCTGGATTGAAAACTGGTTAAAGGACAGACAACAGAGGGTTGTCATAAATGGAACTTTTTCAGGTTGGGCTAAAGTCGTGAGTGGAGTACCTCAGGGATCGGTACTGGGACCCCTGCTTTTTAACTTGTTTATTAATGACCTTGAGGTTGGGATCAAGAGAAAAGTCTCCATTTTTGCTGATGATACTAAATTGTGTAAGGTAATAGAATCAGAGCAGGATGTAATTTCTCTCCAGAAGGACTTGGGGAGACTGGAAACGTGGGCAGGTAAATGGCAGGTGAGGTTTAATACTGATAAATGTAAGGTTATGCATTTGGGATGCAAGAATAAAAAGGCGACTTACAAATTAAATGGAGATATATTGGGGGAATCCTTGATGGAGAACGATTTAGGAGTGCTTGTAGACAGCAGGTTTAGCAATAGTGCCCAATGTCATGCAGTAGCTGCAAAGGCAAACAAGATCTTATCTTGCATCAAACGGGCAATGGATGGAAGGGAAGTAAACATAATTATGCCCCTTTACTAAGCATGTGTGTGTGTGTGTGTGTGTGTGTGTGTGTGTGTGTGTGTGTGTGTGTGTGTGTGTGTGTGTGTGTGTGTGTGTGTGTGTGTGTGTGTGTGTGTGTGTGTGTGTGTGTGTGTGTGTGTGTGTGTGTGTGTGTGTGTGTGTGTGTGAATATATTTATCAAAGTTGCACAATGTTAATAAATAACTTATTCTCACAACATGTCTTTTTTTTTAATTTTTAAAATATTATATAATATATACACACACACACACACACACACATATACACGCACACAGGTTCCCCAGAGACACACAAACACACAGACCACTTCAAAGTGACACACACACACACACACACTGACAGCTACCAAGTGACACACACACACAGTGATACCCGCCTCCCAAGCGCGCTTGCTGTCTCCTCTGCCAGGACAGCAAAAAGCTCCTGGTAGAGCGAGCAGCAGCAAGCAACAGCGAGCAGCAGTACAAAAGTGTTTACTATGTCCCAGGCCTAAAGGCTGCGTCCATAGGACTGCAGCCGTGCGGAGGCGCACGGAGGCTGAGGGAAAGCGAGTGCTTTCCCTGGCCTTGGTCCGCGCGCCGTTCGTGGTGCTACGTGGTGCCGTTTGTGAGATTTCGATGCTTCTGACATACAAACGAATGGAAAACTGAATCCAACTTAGAATTATAGTGTAGATTAACAACAGGCACCTAATCATGTTCAATTGACTGATAGGGTTGCCATCTACACATGTAATTGGCACCATAGCATGTTACAATCACCTGTATGTTCATCAGGTGTGTTTGAGTTCAGAGGAGGGGCTATTTAAACTATTTGCCATCTTGCCCCTATTATACTCGAGAAAGGGCTGCATAGCCTGAAACGCGTGGGAGAATGTCCTGTCCTGTCCTTAGTGTTTTTTGTTTTTAATATGTAAACCAATGAAACTTTTTTATTTTTCTACTTACCTGGTGAGTTGACTGGTGCTCATTTTTTGGATTTTGCTGTTCTACCAATCTTCTACTTACCTACATATTATAGCAGGGCTGACAACCATTTTGCAGCCTAGTGATGGCCATCCTGACCATGTACCTGAGTCACCATCTTGCTGGGAGAGGCAATGAGCGGACTTAACCTTTAATATTCTGTGCCCCTGCCATCACAGCACATCATTTGTTTGAATGTGCTTTGACTGCATTGCAAACCAAGTATGTGTCACTAAGAGACCCTGCCCAGCAGAAGCAAGATATGGAAACTCAGAAGCACGTGTGGTTGGCTGGAATCACTCAGGATGTCTCTTCTGAAGGCTTGGCAGCTCTGAACAAGTGACCTCAACATAAGGAACACAATGCTGCTGGCGTTGCATGAGATATGTATTTATATTCTTGTGTATCATTAGTGCCAGGGACAACAGTTTGCTTCTCCTTTGTTTGACTTGACTGAATTACTCTGTTGTCACAGAAAGTGCCAGTGTGCATCTGCTGCTCATGTTGTTGTCATTTGTTTGAGTATTGAGAGCAGGGCTGTTAATCAAACATGTTCTTTGTTTGACGAAAGAGAATGTTGCATTAAGCCCAGATGCCAAAATTAAAACTTTGCTTGAAAGATAGAAAACTAAAAGCAATTGTTTGGTTCATTTTCATGGTGGTGGTCAAGAAAAAGAAAGCACATGTCAAACCTTTTTGGGATCTTAAATGCTGCATATAGTTAAATGGATTTAAAACCAGAGACAGAACATGAAACACAGACAGAGCTCAGTGCACATCCAATGAAACCTATACACGGTACAGTGCCTAAATATATATGTATAGATATCTTTTGAATAAAATGGTCTTTTAGTTTAACTCTTTGGACAAAGTGTTGTAAGCCCATGGGCCACTACACGGCAGCCCCATTTAAAATCCAGCCTTTTTCATTTTCAATTTTTGCTAATCTGATTGCCCTTTTTTCAACTTTAACATTGCTTATAATTCTGATACGATGTCTCCGTCCCTTCTGACTTTAAGAATCTGAACGCCCGCCTCTTCTTTTCCATTTCCCCCCCTACCTGTTTATTTAGCCACATTGGTTTAGACTTGTTTCTTTTATATTTATTACCAAAGAGTATTCACAGATAAGTGTGCTTTTCGAACAATGTTTTAAAGACTGTCCATTTATCTTCCACATTTTTCCCAGCAAAAACGTCATTCCAATGTCAAAAACATCCAATGTTGAAAGGTCGGTGGCGACTCCCTTTTTGGATACAATGTGTCCCACATATGTCCAAATCTCATGTTCCTCCAAGGTCTTTCCAAAGTCTATGAGGTCATCCATTTATACCAACACCTCTAGCAGGTTCATGTCCCCCAAAACTCATTCCATTAGCCTCTGGAAAGTTGTCCCTGGGGAATGCTCTCAAACTTGAAAAAGATGAAGGCCCGTCTTCTCCTTGCTATGCATAGGAATCTGGCAGTATCCACTCCGAAGGCAGAGAACTGAAAACCACTTGGTTCCCGTGAGACAATCGTAGGCATCTTCTATCCTGGGCATAGTATACTGGTCTGGGGTGGTCTTCTTATTCAATGTAAGGTAGTTTATACACATTCGCACAGCTCCACTTTTCTTCCTGGCCAACACAATTGGTGAGGCATAGGGGCTTCTTGATTCTGATATTATACCCAAGGCCATTAATTCCTGTAAGTGGGGTTGTACATCTTTAACATTGGCAGGGGACAGTCTTTTTGATCTCTCTCTGAATGGACGGGCATCGTGTAGATGTATCTGGTGGTCTACTCCCTTGGCACACCCCTCAAGTGGAGAAAACTTCAGGCCTTATTAACATTTTCTCCCTCAGACATTGCTTCCATCCTTCAGAGGCAGTACTATCCCCAAAGTCAAACATATCAAGAGTCAACTGGTTAGGGCACACCGTCGGTAATATTAGCATTGGTCCCAATTATGGCACCTGTTTATTCTTCATTACAGACATCTGGGCATGTTAGCGCCACGACATTCAGGTACCTGACAAACTAGTAACCTCTTATGGAAACTCAAACCCCACTACCACATACCCTAAGTACTGTATGGATAGCTTGCATCAGTGACATCAAGTCCATCTAATGGCTGCCTCGGTAGATGCTTCAAGTGCTTTTCCATACCATGGTTTGAAGATTAAAGAGACTTGTGAGCCACTATCTAAGAGAACCTTTTTTTCCCTTGAACATAAGTTTTTACCTTACCAGGACGAAGAAGACCAACAGGTAAGTGGGATCGTTCTGTCATTTCCCTGGTAAAGCTTGGACTGAATAAACTTCTTAAGCACTGTAGATTTTCTCTCCTTACGCAGTGTCGGAAGGGATGACCATCTTCTCCCCATCTGTAGGAGAACCCTGGACCAGGGCTCATCATTCCAGGGGACTCTCTGAAACTTGTACCCCCTCTGGCAGGTTGTTTTGTTTTAAAGATCTGGTTTCTTTGCAGCTGTTTTGCAACCCGGAAACTTACTTGATAAATCCTTTATGTTACATACACTGCACACACAGATAACACCACTCTCTATAGAAAAAGTGTCGATGATACTGTTATGGAAATGAAGCTCAAAGTTGGGACACAAGCAGATAATCACTCTGAGCACGGGATTACTTGATGGTATCGTGACTTTTTAAGTGTTGTAGGATTGGAAAAGGGATTAACCTGTAGTTGAGATTTGATGTGAACTAAACTAATCTTTCTTTAATCAGCAAAGTGGCAGGTTAGAGACATTCAAGTGCTGAAATATTTACTAATTTGGGATCCCAAGAAGCCTAATGACTTCATACCAATTATAAATGTTATGTTGTTAACATTGAAAAGCTCAGCAATTCAAAGCTACACGTATATTATTAATTGAAACATAACTGAGACACATTGGAATGCCACAGAGATTCCTTTAGTATCTCCCTGCAGTTCCTAATAATGCATTTCCTCCCAATTAACACCAGTAAAAATACATCTGGGGCATAGTGTCTCTTTAATTACTTGTCTTACATGATGATTGAGTCGTGTTCCTTGGAATTTACATCCAAACAATATAACAGCTTTCGTTGACTCTCAAAAAATGTTCTTCTTATCCTTCATCAGTCGTTCAAATAAGTGCGTGCCAATACTTTTGGTGTTTTCGCAAGTCAATGTTTGGCCATAGACATGCTAGTATTGCTGTTCCATTTAGCCGCATATGTATGCAACCCTTTTTCCAAATATTAATAACTAATAGTAAAATATAGGTACAAAAAAAGAATAAAAGTTACAGTTGTAAAATCTCTCAATTGGATTTATACAGGAAGCCCACTCATAGCCTAAAGCAGGGGGGCTCAACTCCAGTCCTCACGATCCCGCAACAGGTCAGGTTTTAATGATATCCCAGCTTCAGCACAGGTGGCTCAGTCGATTGCCCCACCCGTGCTGAAGCTAGGAATGGATATCCTTAAAACCTGACCTGTTGGGGGGGGGGGGGGGTGTCTTGAGGACTGGAGATGAGCACCCGTGGCCTAATGTGATGCAAAAAGTGGCATTTTTTTAGAGTCAACGAATGAACCCATTTTGTTTTCGTTTTACTCTCACATGATCGTTTTCTGATTTGGGAGTGTCTATAGGAAGAATCAGGGAGGGGTTATACAATGCATGCTGCATGTTATCAGAGGGTGTGCCAGTATCTGCATATGGAGCCATTCTCTCTTTTCCTTTGATATGTGACAAAAAGTCATAGAAAGTGTGAATACGTTTAATCCTTCAACAAAGAGATATGTGGCAAGCACAAGAGCATTAATCAGCAGGTTTGTTACAGTTGGGCCTGCTTTTAGAGAGGAAAAAAAGTGCATTGAGTTGCACTTGTCAAGCACTTGGGCCCTTTTTTCATGCTATGAAGCCATCTTACCCTTAGTGGAGAAGATTCAAATGAATAAATAATCCCAAGCAAGAGGAACAGAGCTGCACCGCATATTCAACAAGGGCATTGACACACAGTCCTTCTGTATCAAGGGAATCCCTGTGTAATTGGCCACGGGCAGACAGCTACCTCTGATATCACACACAATATAGTACATTATAGTTTTCAAAACTCCGATGTTTAAGACTTGCGTTAGGATTTGCAGTATTCTGAAACAGTATGTATTAAAGAACTTGAATATATCAGTTTGCTGGAATGAAAGAGCAGAGCTGTTTTCAACACCCACATCAGTGAAAGGGTCAAAAGGTTATAGCAATTACATTGTGAAATTGTCAGGTGTAGTGCCCTCACCTTCCTCATATCCACCAGTGGTCAACATGTTGTGAAGCCATCTTCCCCTTCACCCAGACAAATGTTAGAACACTTTCAAATTAATAGGGAGAACATCTTGACCTATGGATGCCCAATTTTCCTCCTCCGTGCTCCCATACTAACTGGCACGGATACATAAAATGCCACACCATACAGTATATGGGGTATAAAGGCCACAGCTTGTATTAAACTCTGGATAACCAGATCAGCAGCCAGGGTAATATATACCAATCGGGCATTACAACACCTGCCCAAAACTCCCCAGAGCCTTAACCCACGTCTGCCCTAGGACCCCGTCTGGTACTCTACGCAACCCCCACAACTAAGAACGACACTCAGAAGTAACATACTTAACTTGTTCATATCGCACTTGTACCCACAACAATCCCTCCAAACTGAACTTGGAGCCAGCAACCAGCTCACCTACCCGCAACGCCCCAAAAAAGGCCAGTCCTCAAGACCCCCCCAACAGTTCAGGATTTAAGGATATCCCAGCTTCAGCACAGGTGGCTCAATCAGTGTCTCAAGGGTCACCAACAAATCTTTGAATGAGCCACTGATTAAGCCACCTGAAGCTGGGATATCCTTAACCTGACCTGTTGCGGGGTCTGGAGGACTGGAGTTGAGCCCCCCTGTCTTAGGCCTTAAGGAGCATCTGCTGGCCAGGGTGAGTGAAAACCTTCTGCTGTTATATCAAGGAAGAGGAAGTACAGCACCCATGGCACCATATAATATAGCCGGCATAAACACAACCAAAAGAAACGGCAAGAGGAAAGGCTGCTTTAACCTAACGTTATTGAACTTTGAAGATGCGCATTAACTCTTAGCTAGGCGTTAACTTAGGTCAGCATCTTAGTAAGTCACTTGATGAATCTCTTTGGATCTGGTCCAGAAAGTTACGTGGTTCATGGTATATTACAGATCATATCGGTACATCCTCTCTCTTTAAAGCTTCAGCCAAGCAATCCTACGTGTGTTCTTAAAAAAGAAATAAAGCAGTTCTGTACTATGAGAAACTACTTGTAGCATTTTTGTAAAAAACAACAACTCCGACTGACATTTTTAATGTATTATAATGTAACACGCAGTTTTTGTTTCTATAGCAACCATTTACTGTACAAAGTCCCATCCCCTTCCTCTTCTGAAACAGACTCTGGCACACCCCTTTCTGAGCCCTGCCCTCTCTCTAGCAGTGCACTAATTGTAACTAGTGACGGCCTGGTCACATGATCTCCCCCACAGAACTTTGCATCTTTGGTCCTCTTCTGCTACAATGACAGCCATTTAGTGAACCCCCGAGCCCAATCTTCGCCGATCGATCACAGGAGAACGGATCGATCGGCAACTTAGCTAATTACTTATAATTGTGTGGATTGTATTGGTGCACATATTAAAGGCGACATTATTTTTTTTATATAAAAAAAAGCTTTGACTGCTGCTTTAAGGAATAAACAAGACAACATACAATATCTTAAATAATTCAACTTAACATGGTATACATGCTGCACATCCAACTAATATGAGATAACTTTATGAATTAGTTAAAAGACCAACAATGTCCCACATAATCCTTTATGTGAGCAGGCTTTCTCTTTATCCTGTTTCTGTTTTGTGTTTGGGTATCATCTCTTGCTTGTGGTTCAATGACAGACGTCTCCTGGCCTTCCGTTAGTCAGGTATTTAGTTGTTCTGATGCTGCTCTCACTCCTGGCCCTTTGTGCATTAGTGCCATCTCTTGTATCACTTGATTCCCTTGTTTATCAGCCCTCGAGGACTCATTATTTCGTTCTCTTATTTGCCTAAACTGTCTATGATTTTTCCTTAGCATCTGCCCTTCTTCCGTTGATTGTGATATGAGCAATTTCCTAATGGCTACAATACTTTTGCCTGTTGGCACGATTTTGTACTTATCTTTTGATTAGATTTGAACATAATCATCCCTTTTCAGGACAGGCAGATCCTTTCCAGATTTGTTGTAATCAAATTATTGACTTGTTTGTTTTTTCCTTAGTTTGCTCTGGGTTTTATTTAAAAGGTCTGGTCTTAATACATTTCCATTTGTTGGCAACAAAGTCCTTGTTTGTCTGCTCATAAGTCTCTGTGTTGGACGGTTGCCCAAGCTTTGTATTGGGATATTTCGCTGATCCAACAAAGCCAGGTATATGTCTGCTTCTGCATTCTGCATTAGTCTCTTAGCTGCTTTTACGGTGCATTCCCATTGGTTTGGGAGAACCCTGGCAATGTGATATAGGGCTCTATGCAGTAAGCGCAGAAAAAGTGCAATCGCCAAGGGTTGCCAATAGGCCTTATTTTGGCGATTTGCCCTCGCAGTATTCAGTAAGGGCCAAATCCATGCCGATCCCTGCCGAATCACTGCGAAAGCAAAACTGCCGATGAGCCTGTGCCGAAACAGCCTGGCTCCCGATAACCTGCCGATAGGCCTTTTCTGCCGATAGGTGTTTGCAGCAGAGAGAGACCATCCGCTCTCTCAGCGCAAACATCGGCAAAATAGAAATTATTTATAAACAACTTTGACTCCTAGTGTACATGTGCAGGGGGTCTCCGGAGCTGAACCGCATTGGTTTCAGGTCTGGGGACCCCCTGCTTCCCGAGATACAGGCCAATTTATGAGGTGCCGGTATCCCTCTGCATTTAAAGGTCCCGATCACGTGACCGCGGAATGTAAACAAAGCAGAGGGATACCGGCACCCCATAAAGGGGCCTGTATCTCGGGAAGCAGGGGGTCCCCAGACCTAAAACCAAAGCGGTTCAGCTCCGGAGACCCTCTGCACATCTACACTATGAGTAAAACACGCATATCAATAAACACTCATTCCTTACCTTTGCGGCTATGTGCTATGGTAACGAAGCAGCATGAATGTATTTTTTATAATAGTGTACTGTGAGCAGGGGGTCCCCTGAGCTGAACCGCGTTGCTTTGTGGACCAGGTACCCCTGCTTCCCGAGTTACAGGCCCCGGTATGTGTCATCGGGTGGCAGTGTCGTCGCCATCTTTATAGCGTCCCATTCGCGCCGTGTCCGCTATAAATATGGCGGTGACACTGTAACCGATGCCCCAAACCGGTGGCCTGTAACTCGGGAAGCAGGGAGTCTCTGAGCCACAAATCAATGCGGTTCCGCTCAGGGGACCCCCTGCTTCCGCACAATATTATTAAAATACAGAAATGCTGCTTCATTACCATAGCGTATAGCCGGTAAGGCAATGAAGGGGTTAAGGCAGAAGAGCATGTTTATTGGGGACATTTGCCCCCAATAAACATTGCAATAAACAACATACACCCCCTGTGTATTTAAAATACATAAACAACAATAAATACATTAAATACATATAGCACTCACCCATTTCCGGCTGTCACGATGAAGTCCATCCTCATCTTCATCCTGCCCATGCCCCCTCCAATGCTGCAAAACAGACACAAGAATGAAAACATCCAATGTAATGTCCCCTAACCCCTTAATCACCATAGCGGTTATTAACCGCTACAGTCATTAAGGGGTTAACCCACCCTCACCCACCACTCGGGACGCCTACATACCCTCCCACACTAACCCCCCACCCTGTGAGGCCTAACCACCCTCACCCACTACCCACAAGGGAGGCCTACCCACATACCGTTGGGGCCAATACACCCCCCCCCACCCCCAGTACCCACAATAAAAACAACACACAGCCCCACAATAAGCATCATTCTATTTATTAAATACATTACCCACCCCCTGTGCCCCCCCCATAAATACATGATTTATCCTTTTACATACAGGGTTCATACCCCAGCCCCATGCGAGTCCCCGGCGGGCTGGTGGGGCACCTGACAGACCTACAGGGTACCAGCAGCTCATTTCAAACAGGTTCTGGAGGCCTGTTGGTGGGTCCCGCCAAGCGCCATGGCCCCCAGGTGGTCTCCTTGGGTCACCGTGGGCCACAATTAGGTCCTCACGGTAGGCCCACGGATGTCTGGGAGCCCCGGGTCAGACCCACAGGTGTCTGCGGGGCCTCGGGTGGTTCCCACGGGGGTCTGGGGAACTCACGAGTGCTCACTATGGGTCCGCGGTGCCCCCACGGATGTGAGGCCACCGCTTCATCCCCACAGGTGTCACCCGTGGAACCACCAGCCTGATACCCGTGAGAATTCAAATAATTCAAATATTCAAATAAATAAAGTACTACTGACCTCATCAATAAGAAGCCCCCGTCGCCAGCAACATCCTTGTCTTTCGTTGCCCACAAAATACATAGCCAATACAAAGCCAATACATTGCAATTACATTCAGATATCAATTAACCCCTTAAACACCTTATCGGATAATAACCACAAAGGTAATTAAGGGGTTAAGCCACACTGGCCCGATACCCACCTTTTGGCTCTAGTATACCATGTGACAGAGGCTTGTGGGAGAACAGATGTGACGTCATTGAAAGCCTGTCACATGGTACTAGAGCCAATCAGAGTAGGGATAGACTTCCCACGCTCTGATTGGCTACCGTACCATGTGAGGACGGCCATGTTTCTTTTAATGACGTCATCTTAAAGGCAATTGAAGCAAAGCCATTCTGATTGGCTGTGCTTTCATTGCCTTTAAGTGACATCGTCATTTTTTTTCTCGGCCAAAACACATGGTTTTCACGGCCCAATCAAGGCCGTGGGAACAATGATGAAAATGTGACGTCATAGGCCTTTAAAAGCCTATGTCGTCTCATTTTGAAGCAAGAAGCCGAGGAGGAAGGACCTCCTACAGAAGAAGAAGGCCAGGGCGTGGCCGTAGAAGACAAGAAGACCCCAGAAGGGAGCCGCCGATAGAAGAAAGAAGAATACAGATGAAGATGGATTACAAATAGAAGACCTGTGGATTGTTTTGGATTTTTATTTGAATGTTTATTATTTTATGGTTTTTTATTTTATGGGTTCCTGTGCGTGGATTGGTTCGAGAGTAAGCTGTTCAACGGGAGTCGGTGAGTGGGTCAAGTAATGGTAAGTGAACTAAAGAAATGTATTTTATTTAACTTGTTAATTTTTTTTAAAGCTATTTTAACATGTGTATTTCTTTATTTTTGGTATATCATTTCTTGCCACTGTATGTATGTATGTGTGTATGTAAAGATCGATATATACATACAGGGTAAGAAATGATGTTGTTTTAAAAGCTTGATTTGCTGTGTTTTAAATTAATTTGGCTATGCTGCTATGCATAAATGTGTGTATAATGTATGTTAAAATTAGATACATGTAAATGTTGCTATTGTATGGTGTACTTTTGGTCAGGGTGAGGCTTGCTTTTGTATATTGTATTCTTGTTGGTACTTATATTTGTTCACAGGATAAATTGTTCTGTTCAACGCTTGAATTAGTTAATTGTTTAATTGTTAGGGATGGAATGTAAATTATTTAGGGATGTAATTAATGAATGCTAATTGATTTATGTTTACTGGATTGGTTTAAATAGTATACTTGTTTGGAGGTATTGGTATTTTGTTTTGAGTATGCTATTGTTAACATTCATTTGCAGACTGTATATGGTGCATAGATTGTATGCATCATATACAATGTAAATGCAATGTTTTGATTGTCATTTGAGGTTTTTGATTGGCATTTGAGGATTTTGATTGGAAAATCAGATTGGATTATTGAAGGAAATTGATTTTATTGTAGTGTGTCTGTATGGAGAAGTGGTATTTGTAGTACAGCATGTTTTTGATAACCCTTCTACATTTATTTGTATATTGGTTCATTATGTGTGTGTGTATATATGTACATGTATGTGTATCTGTATATATATATATATATATATATATATATATATATATATATATATATATAGTTGCATGATGAAGCCACTGTACAAATGAATGGGTGAAGGGTGGGTATCGGGCCAGTGTGGCTTAACCCCTTAATTACCTTTGCGGTTATTATCCGATAAGGTGTTTAAGGTGTTAATTGATATCTGAATGTAATGTATTGGCTTTGTATTGGCTATGTATTTTGTGGGCAACGAAAGACAAGGATGTTGCTTGCGACGGGGGCTTCTTATTGATGAGATCAGTAGTACTTTATTTATTTGAATATGCTAGTTAATGTGTTTAATAATGGGCAAATAATCTATTATCCCTATCTGGATAATAGTTATTTTGCACATTATTGTACTGTAGGTGATGGGGGGGGGGGGGGGGGTGTATGTATTGAATGTATAGGCCAGGTTTATTTTTTTTACATTCAGGGTTGGTTTCTTGGTTCTGCGTGAGACCTCTGGAGACCACCTGCCGTCTCCTCGGGTATCTCACGGGTAGCAGGCTGGTGGTTCCACAGGTGAAACTTGCGGGGATGAAGCGGTGGCCTCACATCTGTGGGGGCACCGCGGACCAATAGTCTGCGGGGATGAAGCGGTGGTCCCACATCCGTGGGGGCACCACGGACCCATAGGTGCGTGGATGAAGCAGTGGTCCCACATCCGTGGGGGCACCGCAGACCCGTAGTGAGCACTCGTGAGTTCCCCAGACCCCCGTGGGAACCACCCGAGGCCCCGCAGACACCTGTGGGTCTGACCCGGGGCTCCCAGACATCCGCGGGCCTACCGTGGGGACCCAATTGTGGCCCACGGTGACCCAAGGAGACCACCTGGGGGCCATGGCGCTTGGCGGGACCCACCAACAGGCCTCCAGAACCTGTTTGAAATGAGCTGCTGAAGGGCTCATTTGTACTGGTATAGATTGCCCAAAAGTTGTTGTCAGAGGGGGAGATAGATTACAGAGGGTCTCACAGCAAGAGGCCTTCTGGATCTATACTTTAAAAACCCTCTCCCCCAAAGGACTCAACATAGATTTTGACCTGGCATTTTTCCTCTAGGAACTCCCTGTTTTGTCCACATGTTGGCCTTTTTTTAACTTAGTTTCATCTGCATTTTTTTAACTTAGTTTCATCTGCATTTTTTTAACTTAGTTTCATCTGCATTTTATGTGCCAGAATTTAAAACCATGTACTCTTTTGAATTGGGTTCAATTGTTGGTTAGTTCACTATGTCAACATCCAATTGATTATGTCATGTTTCTTTAAGCTTGGGATCTAACGATGGGTGATTTTAACCCCACCACTGCCATTGGTGTCAGTGGTATAATTCACCTTTGGTCTGACTCATAAGCGCTCCAGTTAACAACGGGTTAATATGGGACTATTTAAGTACAAGGGATTGTATAGGCTCCACAATCCCCTGAGGAAGTGACGCCCCCCGTCACGAAATGCGTAGGGAGGAGCCTAAGGAGACGCCAGCCTGTTTTCACATTCAGCTACCTGTGTGGAAGCGGAAGCGGTGACGTCACCGCGCTGACACCGGAGCATCGCGAGATATACGCGGCTACCGGCAAGGACTGCCAGGGACTGGTGTTTGCTGCTGGACAGCCGGGTCGGGCGCTCCTATTGATTTTAAAACTCACTGTGTCTGTGAGTATATGTCTGTTTGTGCATTGGAGGTATTAAAAGGTTTTTAGGTATTGCGCAATCCTCTGCCCCCTTTTTTATCCCTGGTTGGAGTTGCATATACAGGAATAAGGGAGTGGACACCGATGACAACACCTGGAGAAAAAGATTTTATCAGAGCCTATCCGAAGACGGCGCACCTCGTGGGGTTCGTGCTGTGCCTGAAAACGCTGGGACTTGGAAAATCACAGATTCTCGCCACTGCATGCTGCCTGCTTTGCATCTAGTAAGTAGGCACGGGTTGAAGCTGTATATGGGTGAATTCATTTGATGAAACAATATTGCGCAATGTTTTGTCTATGGTTTTTATCATACACCACAGGATAACAGTCTGCAGCAAAAAATAAAAAAAATCCTCCTGTTTTTCTTCACAAATCTTGGGAACTGAGTCCATTTACCACTCAAACATCTGAAAGGAAGGACTCCACTCTCATCACTTATATCCTTTATTTTTATGGACATTGCTTTTTATAGTAATATTCACAAATATATTGTACACTTTGCGCCAGGTTATTTTCTATATTTGTATATTCACTATTGTATTAGGGAGTTCTAGAGATAATTCCCCCTATAGAACACTAGGCTGCATGCATTATTTCATTTTATCTATTGTGCACAGCACTGTTTATATAGGTCTAGTGCTGAATTTAGTTATTTTGTTTTTGTCGTTATGTATGTATGTATGTCTAGATCGATATATACATACAGGGTAAGAAATGATGTTGTTTTAAAAGCTTGATTTGCTGTGTTTTAAATTAATTTGGCTATGCTGCTATGCATAAATGTGTGTATAATGTATTTTACAATTAGATAGATGTAATTGTTGCTGTTGTATGGTGTACTTTAGGTCAGGGTGAGGCTTGCTTTTGTATATTGTATTCTTGTTGGTACTTATATTTTTTCACAGGATAACTTCTTCTGTTCAACGCTTGAATTAGTTAATTGTTTATTTGTTAGGGGTGGAATGTAAATTGTTAGGGATGTAATTAATGAATGCTAATTGATTTATGTTTACTGGATTGGTTTAAATAGTATACTTGTTTGGATGTATTGGTATTTTGTTTGGAATATGTTATTGTTGACATTCATTTGCAGAATGTATATGGTGCATAGATTGTATGCATCATATATACAATGTAAATGCAATGTTTTGATTGTCATTTGAGGTTTTTGATTGGCATATGAGGATTATGAGTGGAAGATCAGATTGGATTATTAAAGGTAATGGATTTTATTGTAGTGTGTCTGTATGGAGAAGTGGTATTTGTAGTACAGAATGTTTTTGATAACCCTTCTACATTTATTTGTATATTGGTTCATTATGTGTGTGTATATATATATATATATATATATATATATATATATATATATATATATATATATATATATATATATATATATATATATATATATACCTCTCTCTCTCTCTCTGTATATATATATATATAGTTGCATGATGAAGCCACTGTCCAAATGAATGGGTGAAGGGTGGGTATCGGGCCAGTGTGGCTTAACCCCTTAATTACCTTTGCGGTTATTATCCGATAAGGTGTTTAAGGGGTTAATTGATATCTGAATGTAATTGCAATGTATTGGCTTTGTATTAGCTATGTATTTTGTGGGCAACAAAAGACAAGGATGTTGCTGGTGACGGGGGCTTCTTATTGATGAGGTCAGTAGTACTTTATTTATTTTAATATGCTAGTTAATGTGTTTAATAATGGACAAATAATCTATTATCCCTATCTGGATAATAGTTATTTTGCACATTATTGTACTGTAGGTGTTGGGGGGGGGGGGGGATGTATGTATTGAATGTATAGGCCAGGTTTATTTTTTTTACATTCAGGGTTGGTTTCTTGGTTCTGCGTGAAACCTCTGGAGACCACCTGCGGTCTCCTCGGGTATCTCACGGGTATCAGGCTGGTGGTTCCACGGGTGACACCTGCAGGGATGAAGCAGTGGCCTCACATCTGCGTGGGCACCGCGGACCCATAGTCTGCGGGGATGAAGCGGTGGTCCCACATCCGTGGGGGCACTGCGGACCCATAGGTGCGGGGATGAAGCGGTGGTCCCACATCCGTGGGGGCACCGCGGACCCATAGTGAGCACTCGTGAGTTCCCCAGACCCCTGTGGGAACCACCCGAGGCCCCGCAGACACCTGTGGGTCTGACGCAGGGCTCCCAGACATCCGCGGGCCTAACGTGGGGACCCAATTGTGGCCCACGGTGACCCAAGGAGACCACCTGGGGGCCATGGCGCTTGGCGGGACCCACCAACAGGCCTCCAGAACCTGTTTGAAATGAGCTGCTGGTACCCTGTAGGTCTGTCAGGTGCCCCGCCAGCCCGCCGGGGACTCGCATGGGGCTGGGGTATGAACCCTGTATGTAAAAGGATAAATCATGTATTTATGGGGGGGCACAGGGGGTGGGTAATGTATTTAATAAATAGAATGATGCTTATTGTGGGGCTGTGAATTGTTTTTATTGTGGGTACTGGGGGTGGGGGGGGGTGTTTTGGCCCCAACGGTATGTGGGAAGGCCTAACAGGTGAGTAGTGGGTGAGGGTGGTTAGGCCTCACGGGGTGGGGGGTTAGTGTGGGAGGGTATGTAGGCGTCCCGAGTGGTGGGTGAGGGTGGGTTAACCCCTTAATGACTGTAGCGGTTAAAACCGCTATGATGATTAAGGGGTTAGGGGACATTACATTGGATGTTTTCATTCTTGTGTTTGTTTTGCAGCAGCAGAGGGGGCATGGGCAGGATGAAGATGAGGATGGCCTTCATCGTGGCAGCCGGACATGGGTGAGTACTATATGTATTTAATGTCTTGATTGGTGTTTATGTATTTAAAACGGGCACATTCACTATTATCCATTTGTGGATAATAGTATTTGTGGCAATTACTATACTGTATATGTTAAGGGGGGGGGTTATTTCTTTATAAGTAAGTATGTGTTTTGACATTAATTAGGGGGGGGGCACATAATTGGTACTGCAGGCCTACGTGTAACACCTGAGGGCCCCCGCCGGCCTATAGTATCATTGATGTGCATATATGTGTATGTTAGGGGTTATAGGGGTTGTTGGGGTTATATATATATATATATATATATATATATATATATATATATATATATATATATATATCTATATGTAGAGGTATCAGTACCGTGTTAGCCGAGCTTCAATAATCAAAAAATAAATAGATGATACCGTTCTGTGGCTAACCAAATGCTTTTATTTGTGCGAGCTTTCGAGATACACTGATCTCTTCTTCCGGCGATGTTACAATGAATGAAGCAAGCAAAAGCTATACTATAAACAGTGTCTATTGGAATGTTATCTGTGCTGGTCCTTCCACATCGCTGGAAGAAGAGATCAGTGTATCTCGAAAGCTCGCACAAATAAAAGCATTTCGTTAGCCACAGAACGGTATCATCTATTTCTTTTTTGATTATATATATATATATATATATATATATATTTATTTATATTCATTTATTTATTTATTTATTTATTTAGATATATTTAATTATTTATTTAGTGTGGGGCTGCTGTGTGTGATTATTTTTTATTGTGGGTAGCGGGTGTGGGTGAAGGGGGTATTAGCCACAACGGTGGTTGTTTAGGGCTTGCATGAGGCCCATAGTGTTCAAAGTCCTCTTCTTTACTACAATTGATCGATTCTTCTGCTGCACACTGTGCTGCATTATCTGAGCAGTGTCCACAATGCCATATCTTGCAACGTTGGCTTTTAGATTTGTGAATAACAGTCTTTCATCTGGTGTCGTTTAGATAGTCAACTCCCCAAAGTCTTTGTTTGTGGGTGCAACGTGTCTGTAGGCTGCTTGTCTTCCCATGAAGGATATATGTCCCATTTTCCATAAAAGTTTTTCGCTGTCAGTATACAAACTCTTGTGCTCTTCATAGGTATCTTGGCAGGGGAGCGCCCCAGCCATTCCCACCACAATGCCCACAATAACAATAAAAATAAAGAGGTCAAATCTAGAATACACCAGGCCAACACTTTTATTTGTATTAAAACCTTTACAAATAAATAATATTGAGGGGCGCCTGCCAGTTTGACCTGATAAAATGTCTAAAGCCCAACAGCAGTTAGTCCTGGGTAGAGCCTGAGCACTCTCAGGATGGACTGGCTGGGACTCAGGGTCAGTTCATCCTGCAAGGAGGCCCAGTAAAGTGTTTGAAAGCAGAAATGATTACAGTGACCCAAGGGGTAACAATCCCAGAGAGAGAGAGCTGAGACAGTTGATTGGAGCTTGCAAAGAACAGGCCTGCTACGATTACACTCATACTGTAGTTAATAAGAGCTCCAACATAGTGATGGCACCAACACACAGGCCCCTCATAGCATGGGGTCACGGGGACTTGGGAGAGACATTGGTACATGACTGTGCAACGTTTATAAACACAGTAATAGTATGTGTATGATCCTCCGATTGAGGATCATGGTTATGTCTGTATATCTGTGATAATAAGAGGTATATTGTAATATGTTCAGGGATAAGGTGTTTGAAGGGAGGTAAGTAGGACCCAGCACCTTCCTGGGTGTGTACCCTTTCCCTCACATAAGACCTATTTAACGACCTGCAGTTTAAAAGGCAGCACAGATACCTTCCTGTGCTGCTGCTGTGCTGAGAGGAGAGCACACACACTGACAGCCCAGTGAGAGACTGCAGAGGGACCTGCGGTCCTGAGTGGGGAATGAGGTTAGTTCTCCCACTGTTAGTAAGTGACTAAGCTGTGTTAGTCAGATCTCCAAAGTGGAGTTAGGTCTTTTTGTTTGTTTTGTAGCCTGATTTGACCCTGTAAATAAACCCTGTTCAATGAACTCTAAAGCCTTTCATATGGGACAAAAGACCCTGCAGCGTGACTGAGACATCACAATATAAATACGTTTGTTATTCAAGGCCTGTTGTCTGACCTCTGGGCCACGTGCCCAGTAAGTGGGATAACACTGTTATAACGGGGAGTAGGACGGGTTCCCATCTGAGTGTATAGAAGTTAGTCTAAGAGAAAATAATGGAGGGGTTACAGATGCTTTAACCATCACACTGTGGCTACCCCCTTTGGATTCCTTTTTTATCCATCTCCTGTCGTGCAGTAGTCCCACTCCAGGTACAGGCAAGCATGTTCATTTAACCTTTTGAGTGCCCGGGAGGCTGTGGCAGCACCAGTACTACGCAATCCTGTGTCCACACCTCGTCAGCAATCATGTGACTGCAGCATCACTAATGATGCTCTAGCAGAGGAGGCGTCCTATTGGTCTGCTCCTCAGCTGTCCAGATTGCGTTCAGCACTCCGCATGCGCGCAGAACCCGACCACCCCCAGGAAAGCAGCACATAGCATGTGACGTGGCAACCATGTCATGGGACCCTTGGAGTGCCAGACCCCATGAGGTGGGAGCTACGTCAAGGGGCACCCCAATCCTTTGAAGCAAGTGCAGTATGAGTAGAGATTGCACTTCTCTCTTCTCTCACTGAAAGTTAGGCTGCCCCCTGCTGGTTTATTGTATACGCCAGATCATAATGCAAAAGCCGTGATTATAGTGCAGGCGCGCAATGAAGCGCAAGGAGTCGCGCGCCTGTTGTCCGAGCGATCCATGAACTCTGATGGGGAGGCGATGGTGAGGCGTGGCATTGACATCACCAGGCTGGTTCGCCCTCATTGGCTGAACCGCTCACGTGACGCGGCCGCCGCGCGAAAAAAACGAAATAATTTCTCTCCTACAATTCTGCCACGTGGTCGCTCTTCCTCGCGCGCGCTATCACACACACTATGGCTGGCCTGGTAGAGATACTGTATTTTGTTCGCGCACGTCCCCGCACGTACTATAAACGCAGCCTAACACTGAGCACGGGAACACCATCTACAGCATACAGCAACCTGAAAGAATGCCAGAGTGATACAGAACAGTACTGTACTCCTCACTCTGTGTGGATTGGCTAGTCCAAGAGAGGCCAACTCCATTCTCAAGGGCCACCAACAGGTCAGGTTTTCAGGATATCCCAGCTTCAGCATAGGTGGCTCAATCGACTGAGCCTCTGATTGAACACCTGTGCTGATGCAGGGACTGATTGAGCCACCTGTGCTGAAGCAGGGACTGATTGAGCCAGCTGTGCTGAAGCAGGGATATCCTTAAAACCTGACCTTTTGGTGACCCTAGATAACTGGACTTGGCCACCCCTGGGCTAGTCACAAATATATAACGGATTATCATTACATTTAAAGCATTGGGCAATGCCGTCTCTCACCGCCTTTCCCCTTTGCATCTTCCCAAAGCAGGCCAGGAGCTTAAGGTTAGAATTCCATGAAAAGAAGACTGCGCGAGCTGAGATGGAAACCTGATGTTAAAAAATAATGTGCAAAAAAATCTGACATCTAACTCAGCATTTCAGCCTGACATTACTTAGTCCTCTGGAGCCTCAGCCTGCAGGCAGCGGAGGGAAAGTGAATGCTCCCTCCTCTTTCCTGAATCCCTCGTTAACACTTCTTAATTAGCTACTATATGTCCTTCTTTGCTAATGGATTTTTATGAGCACCGGGAAGCTGCATGAATCTGTGGGACTGACGGTCACTGCTTTGACTGTGAAGGATAGTACAGTGTGGACGAAGTTTTGCCTATGGACCAGGTGCTCCGATTGGAATTGCACAGTTCACAACACTTTACTGAATGCACAGTTAGGCTGGACAGGAATTCATTATCTGCATTCTTATATAGGGTGTGCGGGGCAAAACGCCGTTATTTCATATAGTTATTTTCTCCCAATGAGACTCAAAGCGCGTCACAATCACAGTACAGTGCGCAGTGCGCCGCACAGAGGATTGTTACAGACACAGGGGCCGTTGCTAGTAGCCTTCATAAGCCACTTAGAGGCTTTTTAGCTGTTATCGGCCAAAAATAGCTACAGCGATTCAGAAAGCCTCGATAAGTGGGCGGAAAAAGGGTTAATCGCCATTTTTGGCTCTCGTCCAAAACACATCGGGGGATTGTGGGTGGAGTTAACCCCTTTATTACCTTAGAGGTTAATACCGCTAAGGTAATGAAGGGGTTAACCCCTCTTGCTACCCACCCGGTAGGTATAAACACCCAGCAAGGGCCAAATGCCAACTTCACCCATCCTCGCTACCCACAATAAACATTAACAAACACAACAACCCTACTACCCACCTCCTCTACCCTCAACAACCCCGCCCCCAAAACACATACAGTACAGTGATGGGCAAAATTACTATTATCCAGATATGGATAATTTCTCATTTGCCCATTCTAAATCAAACATTAGCCAGTCAGCATAAATAAGGTAAATAAAACTTCTACTTACCCCTGCCATGATGAAGGGAGTCCTCATCACCATGCTCCAGGTTCTTGTCCTCCGTTGGCAGCAAGAGTACAAGAAAAAATATAATCCAATGGCCCATAACCGCTTAATCACTTTAGCGGTTAATAACCGCTATAGTAATTAAGGGATTAACCCACCCTCCCCCGCTACCCACCCGGGAGGCTTAACTACCCACCCTGGGGCCACTATACCCACCCTCTACTAAATGATTGGCACAGTTGTACATCATACCCATACAATATAGGCATGATAAGCCACTATAGCAGTCAATGGCCAACCTAGAAAAAAAATCATCAAGCACAACAATACACAACAATTAAATAAATAAACACCTAAAAGAATAAAAATAATTATTATGTATACCAAAATACTAGAATACAATTAAATAAACACCTAACCAAAACAACAATTAAAGAAAGAAAACCGTTAACCAATCTTAAAACGTAATAAAAACAAGCCATCCAAATACCAAATAATTTTGTGAAAACAATAAACAGAAATACTGTAGAAAAAATAACAATCAATTGAAAACAAGCATTTGCCAAAAAATGCATTGCCTGTCACTATATTTATCTGTACCCTAATGGGGCACAGGATTAATACATTAGCAGTCAATGGGCAATGAAAAACATAAACATACTGTAAGTACAATCAAAAAACCTGAAAAAAGACAATTACATACATTCAATATTTGTCTTACCTTTAGAAGTCTTCACCCTCTGAATCCCGGCATATCAGGAACCATAAAGCCCATAGAAGGTCTAAAGTGAATTTAAATGATTTTGTTAGGGTCTCCCAGACACCCTGCTCCTAGCCATAGTTCCTTCTTTGTCCACCGGGTGTGCTGCTGCATTCTGTCTGCTCTGGGGTTCCTCTGTCTGTGTCTTCTTGTTGCTCCTGTCTCTGTCCTTATACTGTAGTTCCTTCTTCCTGTTCTGTTCCTTTGCATTTGTTTTATGTGTCAGACTCCTATACCCATGAGTCTGCCTCTGATCTGTTCCTGTACCAGTCCTGTTTCGGTCTCACACTCAACGCATTTCGCTAGGGTAGCTTCCTCAGGAGTGTCATAATGGGAGGTACTATAAGGGGTGGTCAAATATACCTGTCCTAATCTAATTATAACTACTGCCAGGTGAAGGGAGGTGTGACAGTGGGACTTAAAAGAAAAACTAAAAACTAAATCATGGGAAAGGGAGTGGCTCAGTGAGTAAAGACACTGACTGGCACTGAGAGTTTGAAGCAGGGGAGCAAGTCACTTTATCTCCCTGTGCCTCAGGTACCAAAAACATAGATTCACGGGCAGGGACTTGTGCCTGCAAAATGTTTCTCTAAAGCACTACGTAAAACTAGCAGCGCTATACAAGAACATACTATTATTATTATTATTATTAAATTATACAACATACACAATGTTTAAACATATAACATAAAATCCTTAATACAATCTAGACATCCTACACTCTACAGGATCATATAATTAAACCCAATATAAATAAAATTGCAATAATATAACTCATATATGGAAGTATAAGAAACATAGCTAAAAAGACCCTAAATGTATAGCTAGATCATACATATTGAACACAACGTACAAATACAGTATAGCATATTTAAAATAGCTAAAACAGTAACGTACAGTAGGAAGAGGACAGAACCAAGATAAAAGAATCAAACCATTAAAATCATGTAAATATGCAGCTACATCACGGCAGAGGTAAGTAATACTTTTATTTATTTAGGCTGTACACTGATTGCCAATGTGGCTATCTAGGCCCCCATTGAGGGCCTAGGTAGCCACAGTGACAATCAATGGATTTAATGGCTTCATATTGATTTATTGATTTATTTTATTATTTAATGTAATGTATATTTTATTTCATGTATTTTGTTCAAACGGACAAAAAAGATTTGGCTAATAGAACTATTGTTCATTACTGTGGGGAGTGGGTACTGTTGTTGGGGTTAGGGGATGGGTGATGGGGTAGTTGCCCTGGGGTGCGTGGTTAGGGGTCAACCCCTTTGTTACTGTAGCAGTTTTTACTGACCAATGGGGGTTGGTACTGTAGGGTAGTTGTAGGCAAATATTAACCTCTATGTAGCCCTTTCTGTTAAGCTAATCATGGAACCCATGACTAGTTGACTGGTGAGCTACTAAGGGGTTAATATGTACTGTATTTTATCATATATTTTAGGTTGGTTTAGCTCATCTTGCCTATGGATTTTGGCCATTATATACTGTACATAAAAAATATAAGGTTAACGCCAGCCTGGATTAGAGGATAAAATATTTCCAATCTTTCTGGAATGAACCGTGATGAACAACAGTTAAAAGCAAAAAATGTGGCATTTGACCTCTTTTAACGGGTCCGATATTTTTTAAGGATCCAATCAAAAGTGTGTTATTGTTGTCGGTGCAACATTGATGTATTGCACTATAAAAATAAAAAAAAAATGGTGATAATACCGTATATTTAGATTACCGCAGCTTGATGTAATTGGGCTTTTGTTTGAGTTTATGTTTCGGGTTCTTAGAAAATGATGGCAAAAACGCAAGATGTTCAGGAATATTACCAAAAAAAACATCAGAGAATGAAACCTGTTAACCCAACTGGCACTGACTGGCTAGTATACCAGCACAGTGTAGAGAGGTCAGATGTGCTATCTGTATGCCAACCAATATGCCCAACACCAGTGGCATGTAACAGTGTTAAACCAACTGCCACTGTTAGGATAATATACTTGCACAGATTAGAGAAAGGTCAGCTGGTGCCATTCTATCTTTATGCCAACCAATATACCCCCAACCCAATGTACAGTAGCGGTATTAAACCTTCTGATAAATATTGGCTAGTATAGTAGCAGAGAATAGATGGTGTTAGCTGTATGCCAACCACTTTAACAAAAATTGATGTAATGTAACAGTGTTAAAACAACTGGAAATGATTTGCTGTGAGCGGAAATGAGTGTGCTAGGCTAGCAGAGAATAGGGAAAGTTCAAATGGTGCTATCTGTATGCCAACACCGGTGTAATGTAACTGTGTTAAACCAACTGCCACTGGCTATTATACTTGCAGGAAGTGGTCAGATGGTACTTGGTGCTTTTTATATGGGGCATTATTAATATCATTACATTATATCTATATTTAATATATTATGTAGAGTATATCTATATTAGAACAGAAGAGATTAGTGACTGAGTAACTGTTGTGTCTCTCTCTTTGTCACGAGGAGACTCCTGGAACAGGTAGGGACCTTGGTGACCAGAACAGCAGGGGAGGCAAGGATTGTTGGGGTCACAGGCTGAGGTCAGAGGCAATCAACAGGTAGCGTGGTTGGGGTCACAAGCAGAGGTCGGAGGCAGGCGGCAGGTAGCGTGGTTGGGGTCACAAGCAGGATTCGGAAACAGGAAGACAGGAGCAGAACAGGGGAGCAGGAACTGAGACTATGGAGCAGGGACTGAGACCAGGGAGCAGGGAACAAACAGAGAAAAGCCAGATTACCAGCAAGGGCCTTTAATAATGTACAGGACTCAACACGGAACAGGAACAGAAGCAGAGGCATGATCATAAGGAGTCTAACACAAAACAAAGGCAAGGGAGGAACAGGAAACAGGAACTATAAGGACAGGAGCAACAAGGAGACAGATAAACAGAGGAACCCCAGAGCAGACCAAAAACAGCAGCACACCCGGTGGACAGTGAAAGGAACTGGGAGAAAGGGAGATCTAGGGAAATATATCAGGGCTATTTCCTGACACTCTCTGTCCCTCTACCGTATGATCGGACCTGTTTGTCTCTCTGAACAGTTCCACTTTAGACACATACAATACACAAGCACAAGGTTTAAAACACAAGTTCATAGATAGGAATTACCAACCACAAAAATTGGATCAGATTATATCAGAAGTAGAACTAATAGATAGAACCACTCTTTTAAGTTACAAACAGAAAAAATCTACACATTTGGATATTCCTTTCATTACCCAATACAACCAAATGGCTCCGGCCATACGAAAAACCCTACGTAAATATTGGCCCATCCTTAGAAAGGACAAAGAACTAGTAGACATACTACCTATTAATCCAAAAATAATATTCACAAAAGCAACGAACATAGGCCAAAAACTAGCCCCCAGCTGCCCTCTAATGAAATCCAGACATCTTACCAACAATACTCACAAAGGATACTATGTATGTAACACCTGCACAGCCTGTAAATATAGCCAAAAAGGTTTTTCTTTTTCATCCACCATTACATCTAGAACATATACTATAAAAAACACATCACATGTAATAGCATTAACGTCATCTATCTCCTTGAATGTCCTTGTGGTCTGCAGTATGTGGGTATGACCATGTGACAGAGTCACTGACTCAGTAGGCTGGAATAGTGAATGGAGAGACGCTGCAGCCAGTTCACAGAGTGTTAATCTCCTCAGACAGAAGGAAGCACACCTGCAGCCTAATTAAGCAGGAGGCCTGAGAGACTGCAGGATTAAAAGCAGGAAGTGACACACACACAGGGAGCTTGTTTTTCCACAGGAAGGTGGAGAGAACTCTCCCGGCTTGGAAGCCGTAGCAGCTGCTGCTGCTCTGGTCCCCAGTCCTGCGAGGAGCTTTGCTGCTGGGACCAGCTGGGACCCCAACCCAGGATAAAGATAAACATTGCTGCGAGGCTGGACACAGCCTGCTCCCCGGAACCGTGTTCCTGTTTGCGGTTAAGAGCTGAAACAGATAAGACTTTATTCTTATTATGCTAATTGGTTATCGTTTGTGTAGCATGTTTTGGGCATGACCAGATTAGCTGGCTGTCCTGTTAGTAAGGGCTCAAGAAGTGAGTTAGTGTCCCTAACGGGACTAGGCTTTAATTTGCAAGAAAGTAGTTTCTTAAAGGGACAGTGCACCCGTACTTATTTTGGTTGTGGCTAATAAACCACTAGTGTTTAAAGTTTCCCATCGTGTCAAGCGTCTTACTGACCCTGCCGCGAGGCCGTCCTGCCACAGACCACAAGGCCTATTAAACGTCGATTGTACGAACATATTTACAATATTAAAAAGGGTCTGATCACACATAGCGTATCCAGTCATTTTCTTCAGGTGCACAAGAAAGACCCCAAGGGGCTCAGATGTATGGCTTTAGAAGTTCTTACGCCACCATGGAGAGGAGGCAACATCATAGGTCTTCTAGGAATACGAGAATCCTTTTGGATCTATGAGCTCCACACACTGGCACCTTCAGGTCTCAATGTTGAGTTTGATCTCAAATCTTTCTTGACGGGATCATACTAATATTACATATAGATCACCATTATATTTACATTAGGTAGGGTATATTTTACACTTTTTCACTCATATTTAATTTTCACACATAGGTAGTCAATAATACACATTAGCTTTTAGTTAATATTCACACCCAAGGGGCCTATTCCCATATATTTCCTATTCACAGCACAACAGTATATTAAATAAACACACATTATACTTACACATGAGTTCCTTTAGATGAGGAGGTATTATGCAATACCCATTAAGTGCACACCAATACTCACTCCTTCACATTTCTATTTCTATTTTAGATTTATCTATATCTCTGGATATAATCATAGAGACTTGTTTTGTCTAGGGTTAATTATATTAGATACTATTTATATTTTGATGTTTGTATAACAAATAGGGTTTATAGGTTCTATTATTTCAGATCACTTTTATATCTATTATGTTTGCATGATTTGTGCCACATATTCCCACAATAGGATATTGGGTCACATTAGTATAGTATAGAATTTTACTCCATTTGTCTTTATTAGCTATCCATGACTTGTATGTTTCCATTGTTTCTGTGGATAGATTAGTGGCGCTCCATATATATAGTAGGTCATAGTATAGTTGTATCAGTGTTAGAATCATGTTAGATGTTTGATGTATAAATGTTGTTAGTGGCTTTTGTTATTTGTTATTCATTGTTTTTCATTGTGTTCTTGCTGAGAATACATGCAGCTTTGCTATTCCATACTGCGCATGTCTGGGACTAATTACAAGAGCACTGTCTCTTTAAATCGGAACTATAAAATCAAGGGACACACAGGAACTGTATTATCTTTATTTTACCCCTGAAGAAGGAAGTTGGTACTTCCGAAACACGTAGGGTGGTCCCACTGGTCACTCTGCTGACTTTTGCTGACGTCTGTCTTGTTTCTTCTGTCGATCGGAGCATCCACGAATCTGCTGACACCATCTGCACAGCGTTCCGGGTATTGCACGGCGAATCTGCGGCTGCCATCGCCAAGCCCCAACCGACTGAGCTGAAGAGAGCTGTTTCCACGTGAGCAGGGGTGCGCCCCATCCGGAAACGGCTACGGAGCACCAACACGCCCCTGATGCCAGGAGACACGCAGTGGAGCTGATCTGACCAAGACGAGAGGGGATACTCTCTAATTATCCATTGCCTGTGACCATCTTACATCTGGTAAGTGGTCATTTCAGCCACAGCAGGAGATTTCCAGTGGGACTTATTCTATTTTAACACATGTTGTGTATTTTATTTGTATTTTATTCATATTCTGTGTCATACATTAAATGTCCTTATTTGTATATCAGTCACCCAGTGTTTCTCAGCCCATGTCATTTGTTATTTGTTGGTTTGTCATGTCATTAGTTTGTATGCTGTGAATTTTTATTTTACAGTATTATGCTATGTGATTTCCCTATTTTTTTCATGTGATACTGCTATCATGTGGAGCCTACCTTTGGACCCGACGAAGCCACCATTACGGGTTGTATATATCCTTTTTACCACTATTTGTGTATGTATGGAGCGCACAGATATAATATTTTCTCTATCAGTTGTCTCTGATTTGGGTTCAGAGTTATATCACAGGCAGTCAGCCTCTATTCCTAATTAGGAATAACAGGTCATTCATAAGGTTACAAATTGATTGCTTCATGGTGATACTAATGGAGTTCTCAGCTAGTTTTTGCTTGAACTATATCTATATACAACTGTTTGTTGCTACTTATGGCAATAGTCACTAAGCATTTGAAGTGATACTACATACTTACCACTGTTTGTGACTATAAATTGCAATCTGGCAACTAAATAAGAAAGTATGGTGTATAATTGGGTGTTGATTATTTTTTTTTTTGTAACTTAAATTTTATTAGTTTATAATTTTATAATATTATACAATACAATACATTACAAAATATATTATATCATGGTGATTCTCAGTGTATCTGGAAGTATAATGTTACTAATATCAATGGAATAGAACTTTAATCTGTGGTCAGACTGGTGGGCCTAAAGGGGTATCGAGACACGGCTCGTTTTCCGGGGTCCATATTATGGTGTCAAACCCCCCTTCTGATCGGGGGAGACCAGGTGTAAAAGCTCAGTCACCGAATCATTAACCGCCCTGCCGATTAGTCGGCTGACACACGACTCATCCAGACGACGTATACATAAACAGGTAGACAACTACATGGGTAGACAAACAAACGTGAAGACCGACAAACAATCAACCATACGGACGGACAAACCGGTAGACAAACATTGATCCAAGAGGAAGAGGGGGGGAGGGGGGGAAGAGGGGGTTGGGATGGATGCTAGTGATCGTGAGTGTGTCTCAGAGTTGTTACGCTGCCTCTCTAGGTATGTTACCAGTTTGAGATGTAATCATCTTATGCCGAGCATGGGTGTAGCACACCTCTCCCAAGGAGAACGGACTTGGAAACTATCATAGCCAGATTGATGCCCTTTCTAACCCCGGGATGTCTGTCTGTGCCAACCAAGGCGTCCAGACTTTTAGATAATTGTCGCCAGTGTCGTTAACCAGTCTCGTTAACTTTTCCATCTGGCAGATAAACCAAATACGATTCCGAATTTTTGGGATGGTTGGTATGTCTGAGCTTTTCCATAGTGCTGCGATCTCACACCGTGTTGCGAGTGCAAAGTGAGCAATAAGTTTATTATGAGCTTTAGAGAGACCCGCTAGTGGTCTGTTCAAGAGAAACAGCCACGGATCTGGGGGAATAGTGAGATCAAACAGTCTCTGTATCCAAAGTCTAATTGTCTCCCAGAATGAGGAGATCCGCGGGCAAGACCACAGCATATGTAGCAGGTCTGCTGATCCTCCACATTGGCGCGGGCACAGCGGGGAGGATCCCGGCACGAACCTTGATAATCTTAGTGGGGTAAGGTACCATCGCATCAGGACCTTATATGCGTTTTCCTTGAGGGTGGAACATATGGAGCACTTTGCTGTGGCTAGAAAAATAGCACTCCAGTCCTCGTCTTCCAGATATTCTCCGATGTCTGTTTCCCAACGCGATCTAAATGAGGGTATCTCATGGGCTTGTTTGCTAGAACTGATCACTTCGCTGTATAGCTGCGAGGTAAGTCCCTTTGTGTCGGTCTCTGCCAGACAGAGCTTTTCGAAGGATGTCAATTGTGGGTATGGGGCAAATTTGTTATAGAACGCCCTGATCTGGAGGTATCTAAAGAATTCTGAGTGGGGGATCTCTTTTTCTAATCTGATGTGATCAAACGTCTTAACTTTTCTGTCATGGCCTTCCAGATCTTTAATCCGATTATAACCTTTCTTTTTCCAAATTGAGATATTACCGACCGATAGGCCCGGCACGAACTCGGAATTGTTCCACAGGGGTGACATCATAGAGCGTGTCGTTGTGAGGGAATGTTTAAATTTTGTGGCCTCCCAGATTGTCAATGAGTTGGTCATTGAGGATAGCGGCACATTGGCGCCTTTTCGCACCATTTTGGGGAGCCAGATTAGATTACGTAATTCTATAGGTTCACAGGCTGCGCTCTCTAATTCGACCCATCTCTTAGATCTCGGGTCAGACTGCCATTGCACAATTTGGCTCAACTGTGCCGCTTTGTAATATGATAACAGGCAGGGTACCGCTAGACCCCCAGCCAAGACCGGCCTTTTCATATTAATTTTGCTGACTCTTGGTTTTTTACCTCCCCATATAAACTTGGAGATGTCGGATTGAAGTGAGTGCAGGTCCTTCAATCTGAGTGGCACTTGGGTGTTGATTATATATGAAACACCTCTAGTGTGTTAAAGAATAACCACAATATCATGTTAAATACGGACAAATCTAAAGTGCACTAGATCAATATATACTGTAATGTATTACAATGCATATACCAAAATAAAAAATGTATGAATAAAAATAATATAAAAAACACAATAAATGATTAAAAATCAAGTGATTTAAAAAAAGTCCATATAAAACAATCAGATACCAAACCAATGATGTGATCTGGAAAAGTCTGACAATGATTTGTCAAGATACTGGCAGCCTTCTTCTTGGGCACAACAACCTCCCTTGACAGACCTAACAGAAAAAAAGAAGAAAAAGTGCCCGATCTTCGTGTATTAACGTAAATAAAATTTAATAAAACATGGACATCACGATTCAAAACTCACAAGATTCCAAATATAAAAAGCATTGTATGAGTAATACTCATGCTCCGACCCGTCGTGCGTTGCCGCCACGGCGCCTCTGCTCCACTGGGTATGCTCCGGACTGACGTCACGCCTCTCTAGATGGTGTTACACCTTGGAGGTTCCTCCGGCAACTCCCGTCTCTTGGATGTAAGTTCCCTTTGTGGTATAGAGTCCCAATACACAGGAACAGGATCTGGCTTCACTCTCACAACTGGCACTAACTCTGAGCACTTGTAAAATGACAGTAGTAACATGTCCCTACGCGTTTCTTCAGACTAAGCTGATTTCTACCAGGTGTGTGGTATTACTCATACAATGCTTTTTATATTTGGAATCTTGTAAGTTTTGAATCGTGATGTCCATATTTTATTACATTTTATTTACGTTAATACACGAAGATCGGGAGCTTTTTCTTCTTTTTTTCTGTTATATATATATATATATATATATATATATATAGGCTGAGTGCAAGTTCATTGGGGTTTCTTTTTTGTGATCTTCTTTTGATCATTTGGCTACAATGGGAATTAACGCCAGAACCGGAGCAATAACCCGCACTGCCACTTGATGCATGTGCCCCAAAGACCTTTATGAGGAGTGATCAAATTGTTATGGTTGTGGGGGTACAAAGTACAACTACTTTATTATTTACAAAATGACTGTTCCACTTTCTTTTTCTAAAACAGAAACATTTAGGGCCTCATGCTGTAAGCGGCGATAAGGCCTATCTCGCCAGTTTTTTGGCAAATATGCCTACTGTGATTCAGTAAGCCCCAAAAAGCTGGCGAGATTAAGAAAATCCGCAGTTTTTGTTGGCGGAAAAAAAATCCGCTGCGCGCTTGGCGATAAGCCCTATCTCGCCGCTTTTTGCCAGCTTCTCAAACTCTCTATATTCTAGTAGCCCCGATCAGCATCTCGCCGCTGATCGCCGCTCTAGAATGGAGAATTCTTCTCAAAATCGCCCCGCCACAAAAAGTTGGCAAGAAGCTGGGGCTGAGCGGCGAGACGGGATTTAGAATTTTTTGGGGCCTTTTTCCTGCCTGGGATTGATGCCGGGGGCCCCGGAGCTGATACCCATTAATACCAGCACCGGAGCCTCCCGGCATGCATCCGATGCAGGAAAAATGCATTTACAGGTAACTTCAATACTTTAGCGGCTAACCGCTAAGGCAATGGAGGGGTTAACCACCCGTGACAGGTTTATTGTGGGTAGTGGGGGTGGGTGTAGGGGGTATTTTGCTCTTGGTGGGGGTTTAGGCCTTTCAGGGGGGTTGCGGGTGGACTTAACCCCTTCATTACCGTAGCAGAGAGCCGCTATGGTAATGAAGCTGCTTTAATGTATTTTTAATAATTGTGTGCGGGAGCAGGGGTCTCCTGAGCTGAACCACATTGATTTCTGGCTCAGGGACCCCTTGCTTACCGAGTTACAGGCCCTGGTATGGGGTGCTGGTATCTCCTAAGCAACAAAATGTCCCGATCACGTGACGCTGGAATCCAAAGCATAGGAGATACCGGCACCCCATAAAGGGACCTGTATCTCGGGAAGCAGGGGGTCCCCGGACCTCAAACAAACGCGGTTCAGCTCCGGAGACCCCCTGCACATCTACACTATTAATACATTTTATACGCTGAGATTTCCGCAAAGAGAGGCGGATCTCGCTGCTGCAGCAGACAGGTCTCACCAGGAGAGTCCTTATCGGCAGGGCAGGTCATCTCGCCATGTTTGCTCAGGCTGCTCTCACAGATATTCGGGCCTACCTGCATACCGTGAGAGCAACTCGGCAAAACAATGGTGAGTTCCAAGCCCTGCCGAAAGGCCATTAGCGCCGTTTACAGCATAGGCCCCTTAATTAGAAAGTTTCCCTCCTTTTCTAGTTTTGGATTATAAATATTGAATATATATTTCTACAGCTTGAACAACTCTGCCTCAATATTTTAATCGGCCTAGATATTGTTGAAATGTATGCATACAGTACTTCTGTCATTTCTTAGAGCTATTTTAACCAATTTGAGTTTTTTAAGCCATTTCATCCTCTACGTACAGTATAAACATCTGCTTTATGAGTTAATTTAACAAGAGAAATACATTTTGACACACAGCTATCTTGGTTATTTGGTTATTAGACACGTTGTAAGATGAATCATGAGAAAACAAACTGTGATACAAAAATGGGTCCAAAGCCTCCTGGAAGGGCTGGCCATTTCTATGCAAAGAGTGACAATGATAAGTACTGTAAATAACAGCAGCACACTATCTCCTTACATTTTGTAGTTTTAATGCCCATTTATGTATTGGAAGCCATGTTACCAAGAATTATATGGTAGCCGACCCAGATTCGCTCGATTAAGACGATGTTGTCCTCATCAGCAAACTTCAATTGTGCAGCCTCTGCCTCTCAGATGCATCACGCTCATGTTCTTGCCTTCTTTCTGTCTCCTCCTGGCTCTCTGCATGCTCCTGCCACACCCCTATGCCATGTCCCTCTCTCCTCTCTCCTCTCTCCCCTCCTTCCACTCTGGCATGTTCCTGCCCTGACCACTTAACCAACTTTTCTACTCTCTTTTCCCCATTGCTCCTCCACTCACTGCTCCTCCAGAGCACTCCTGCACCCACCACAACTTCTCACATTCCCTGTTCTCCTCCGCTTCTCACTCCTGCACCACAACCACTTCTCACACTCCTACACCCACCACCACTTCTCACACTGACTGATCTCCTCACACTCCATCCAGCCACTCCCTCACTCCAGTTTCCTCCATCTTTCACTCACATTCGCAATATACGCTAGTGAATACAAGCACACGACAAATATGAACACAGAGACAAAAGACAAACAACTTCCAAAGTGCTGAAAAAGTAACACTCAAGCACAGAAGAACCAACACAGACATACAACAAATATCACAAGACAACTCAAGCAGATATCAGTATAGAAAGCACAAGAATCAATCATACCTCCAACTCCCCATAGCCTAGTGTGTTCTATCTCCCTCCCAATAGCACTGCCAGTGTGTGTCAGGAAATCATAAGTGTATATAGTGTGATACTGTACATGGGAAAGTCTTGCAATGTTTTTCTGCCATTTTAACATCAGTGCAATATTTATCACAAGAAATAACGCATGTTTTTATGCCATCATTTTTCTCGATGGTACAAATATTGATGTATACCTACTTACTTTTGCAGTACTAAGCCGTGTTTTTTTTTTTTTACCCGGACGCGATATTAACGCTCTTTTACCGGAGTTTGATGTATCCGGGCCTACTGTATGTATCAACCAAAAATGCATTTAACACAGCACGCATGTTAGAATATATATAGAGAAAAAACATATATTATTTGTATCCTATGGCTATTATAAATAAGATTACATTCAGAATTTGTATTTACGCCCACTACAGTAGCTCTAAATAATTTTAAATAAAAACAAATCTATTTTCATTTAAACTGTATCAAGTATTCAACATTTCACACAAGGAGTTCTGCATTATATGTACGGAGCCTTCATACTTGTAGCCAGGTCCCCCCTGCCCATCAAGCCCCCCATCACCTTGCTAGTGATCGCGGGGGCCGCCGAGTCCAATGGCGGTCCCGTCGGCCGATCGCTAGAGTGGGAGCGGTGAGGACCTGGCTTCAAGGGGGTTGCCGGGGACGCGCGCAGCCAGTTGCCAGGGCCGCGATCGCGTTGCGAGGGCTCCCGGCACTCCCGAAGCAGGGCGCCGCCATTCTCTATGTGATCGCGCATGCGGCGGCCAGCCAGGGACATTGCGCATTTCGCGGGCTTAGAGCAACGGCAGTTGGAGTTGGGAGCAAGAGGGGGAAGGGTGTAGTGAGCAAGTGACTCCTACACCAGGTAAGGTTCCCCAGGTCCCAGACAGGCCCCAACTCCCCACCAGGTTAGTGGGTAATTAATAAGGGGCGGCCCCATGTTAGGGACCCTGCCCTTAGGTGCGTGTGGGGTGCACTCTTGTCAGGTCATGGCTGTCAGTGCTGTGAGGGCTGACAAGAGGGCATCGTGTGTAGATTGCAGTGCGTTGCTGCAGGGGCTGGGAGTGTCAGTGAGTGCCAGGAGAGCTAGGGGAACGGATTAGACCAGTAAACCCCTAGGCCCCAGATAGGTCTTCACTCCCCAGCTTGTGGTGCTACAGGGACAGGCCCTAGGTATGGGACACTGTCATCGTAGCACTAGTGATAGATAGGGACACAGCAGACGCTGCGCTTCCTGAGAAGAGACTTGGGCTCAAGTCTGTGATAAAGATACAGAGACTATCTCCAGGGTTGGGCGCAGATCATCGGTGTTGCTGCAGAGGCCATCCGGGTGGGATCGCCCCGGACGGTAGTTCCTGTGTTCATCCATCATCAGATCCTTTGCGAAGCTCCATTGCAGGCCCGAGCACTGGAGTGCTCGGCAGGTAACCTTTATCAACAAGTGCACCAACGATCCTACCTATATTATTACTACGGGACAAGTGGCTGCGCAGTCATACATATCTTCTCCCTTAAAGGGTGGGGGACGTATTGTGTATGTGGTTACTGGACACGGGGTGGGATCACCTGGTGAAGGGGGTAGCGTCCTGCGAGATGCATTAGTAAGTGTCTCCTCTAGAGAGGGACACCTGTTGATCTGTTGATGTTATATGCAAGTATGTTTACTATGCTCACAAGTAAAGGTATTGGTGGTTATACAAACTGTGTGCTGAGTGATATATATTGTCCTGCGAGGAACCACTCCCCCTCTGGTGGGAGCCATCGCAGGTGGAGGCGCTGCACTGAGTACAGGGTTACTCATAAAATACTTGCCCCAGGTTCCCCGTGGCGGAAGCTCAGCCCTCCTGTGAGCCTAACAGGTAAAGCACCACACCTGGTAACAGTAGGTTCTCCGCACTCATACTATATCTGCGATTGGGTGGGGGAATACCCGTTACATACTGAACATACGATGCACATTTACTTTTCATGGTCCCAAGGTTCAACAAAGTATCCGGCCGCTCCTCCTTCTCTTACCATGCACCCCAAAACTGGAACAGTCTACCAGAGACTCTCTCATCCACCACAAGTCGAAATTCTTTAAAAACTAAAGCTGCCTCACATTTTAATCTGTTCTGTAACTTTTACATACGCCTATAACATATATTATCTTTAACTGTGCATGCAATGTCTTGTATATAATGTACTATATAACCCTTTTCACTTAATGGAACTATGTATTTGTAACCATGTATTTGTCATTATAACTCTGTGCCCAGGACACATGGTAACTCTCAATGTATTACTTCCTGGTAAAATAGTTTCTAAATAAATTTAATGAAAGTTTGCACTCATTTTATAACGCTAAAATGTTGACGCACCTTAGGGCTTAGGGATCTGTATAGTTTCCTGGGCTGTGTTTTGAGAGTACGAACAAACACTTAGTTTTCATCAGTTTACTCTTCCACCCATTACTTAGAAAAGTAAAGCAGGGTCTGGGGCCAAAAGCTTTTGCAACTCTGCAGCGTCTACCGAAACAGCAGAGAGGTATGCAAGAGCGTCACCCCTAATTACCATCCTCAGTGCAGTGAACCCATTAAGGAGCTGAACTGCAGACCGCATCGGCATGCTAATTAGGAATCTGTCTCGGAGGATATTAATTAAGGGTGACACTTTCAGGGCAAGTTCTCTTTTTCTTCTCTCGGTGCCACTTGAAAGGTGCGATGAGATGTGAGGAAAATACCAAATAGATTTTGGGAGGGAGCTAGGAAGCAGAGAGCAGGAGGAATGGAAAGAAATTCATGCATTCTAGTGCCGTGAGCAGGTCAAGGTACAATTACGAGTCTGCATTACATTAAGACGGAGATAAAAACGTTCTTTTTTTTTTTATGTGCCAGTCTTACGTGAAAAAATATTCTCTAATCACGTGCCAATGTAGCAGGGCATGGAGGTGAGCGTTGTTTGTTTTTTTGTGATAGGAAATGTGGATTTTAAAGCAAGTGGGGATATTATTTCTTTGACATTATTTGAGGTGGGTGAATACCTGGGGGCATCGGTCCCACGGTAACGGGAGCCCGTGGCTCAGGGTGCATAGCTCACACAGGGCGCGGACATGCAGCAGAGCCACGCGGGGGTTGTTCAATAAACTGTGGTAGCGTCAATTGGGGCACAATTGCATGGCAAGTACCATTGAGATCAATGGGAGTTTGAGTTCAATAGTGGCCCGATCAGCACTATCAGAATGTAATGAATAACCCCCCAATCACATTATCTTAAGTGACTGCAGCCCAATGCAGCCAATTTACAAGAGACAAAGGCGCAGATTTACAAAGATGTGCTAAGCAATTAAGATGCCTTAAGGGCCAGCACCACTTAGCAGATATCGCCTCATTTAGCCAGCACTTACTGTAATTACATGTGCTAATTTAATCCAAGTGAGGCAGTTAAAGTGTTCATTCCTCACTACTATCCTATGTAACTTATTAAATGTATCTGTTGTAGAGGTTGGTGTCTTTCACCGCCTTAAGCCTGGAAGTTACCAGCAGGTCACTTGATATGGTGTGACCTTATTATAATGTTTAGCCCATCCTTTTAATCTGCCCAGCAACAGAGGTGGAGAACCCGGGTTATATAAAGGCTGGGTCAGCCATGTTATCCTCAGATCCCAGGAGGACCCAGAGGAGGGGCTCTGAGGCTCACACAGCCTGTAAGGGGGGACCGCTTTATTGTTTTTCTTTTTAGTATTAGGACAAGTATCCCAGTATTAGGGGCTCCCTAGAGGCAATACACTGAAGAACCTCTGCTACTGTTGAGAGTAGTTCCTAACCGCAGGGCTTAGAAGAAGACCTGGGTGGGACTGCCGGGAATTACTGGATGCAAAGGTCCACTTCTGTCCCCAGGCAGGTTCTACTTCTGTCCCGGGCAGGTTCCACTTCTGTCCCGGGCAGGTTCCACTTCTGTCCCAGGCAGGTTCCACATCTGTCCCGGGCAGGTTCCACTTCTGTCCTGGGCAGGTTCCACATCTGTCCCGGGCAGGTTCCACTTCTGTCCCGGGCAGGTTCCACTTCTGTCCCGGGCAGGTTCCACTTCTGTCCCAGGCAGGGCAAAAAGGCTTTGCAGAAAAGATGAGCCGCTTCAAATCTCAGAGTGTGAGGAACTGAGAGTACAAGTCTTAATGATACTTAAAACCAGTCCTGTTGTTCTTCAAGGTAAGTGAAGAGGAGGGGGGGTATTGGAGCACTGCAGTAAAAAGTACCAGGCTGGCGGCAGCGTGCAACAAAAATACTTTAATGCGGCATATAAGCCCTAATTAAAAAGACAGAACAATTCTCTGACGCTTTTCGTCTAAACTTGTTCTTCAAGTTGTGATAATAAAGAGTTAAAAGTTCCTGGCGCCCTTTTTCTTCATTTCGCTCCTTGTCAAGAGCCTGCACGGATCTTCAGCACCCTGAGAAGAACACAGTGACTGCTGAGCACGCCCATGTATATTTATACTGAAAGAGACTGCAATACAAATGGGACAGTTATATATTTGGTGTGCACCCTATCTTTCAGCCAGGGACGGTGGGGGTGGAAGGGGTGTTACATACATATATTGGTTTTGATACTTTTAGGTAAGCCTGTAACCATTTCAGTGCTATAGTAATAATAGATATTAGACCGCTCTTAGGTTGACGACACTGGCTAATAATCAAACAGGGGACACAGTACATCTAGGGGCTCTCAATAAGGTTGGATATTTTTTTTATACTAAAAAATTGTTGTCTTCTGGTTATGCCGAAACGCAATTTGGTTTTGGATTTGTCACAAAAAAAAAATTGGGCCTCTCTCAGGTTTTGCTTGTTTTAAACTCTGGTCCAAACGTTTGTGCCAGAGATTAATTCAAACTTAATAATAACAATTTCTTTTTATTTCATACAGCACCTTTCTCCCAATGGGACTCAAAGCGCATCACAATTACAGTATAGTGCGCGGTGCGCAGCACAGAGGAATGTTACAGTATAGCGCGCGGCACGCAGCACAGAGGAATGTTACAGTACAGCGTGCGGTACGCAGCACAGAGGAATGTTACAGTATAGCGCGCGGTACGCAGCACAGAGGAATGTTACAGTACAGCGCGCGGTACGCAGCACAGAGGAATGTTACAGTATAGTGCGCGGTGCGCAGCACAGAGGAATGTTACAGTATAGCGCGCGGTACGCAGCACAGAGGAATGTTACAGTATAGCGCGCGGTACGCAGCACATAGGAATGTTACAGTACAGCGCACGGTACGCAGCACAGAGGAATGTTACAGTACAGCGCGCAGTACGCAGCACATAGGAATGTTACAGTATAGCGTGCGGTACGCAGCACAGAGGAATGTTACAGTACAGCGCGTGGTACGCAGCACAGAGGAATGTTACAGTATAGCGCGCGGTACGCAGCACAGAGGAATGTTACAGTATAGCGCACGGTACCCAGCACAGAGGAATGTTACAGTATAGCGCGCGGTACGCAGCACAGAGGAATGTTACAGTACAGCGCGCGGTACGCAGCACAGAGGAATGTTACAGTATAGCGCGCGGTACGCAGCCCAGAGGAATGTTACAGTATAGCGCGCGGTACGCAGCACAGAGGAATGTTACAGTATAGCGCGCGGTGCGCAGCACAGAGGAATGTTACAGTATAGCGCGCGGTGCGCAGCACAGAGGAATGTTACAGTACAGCGCGCGGTGCGCAGCACATAGGAATGTTACAGTATAGCGCGCGGTACGCAGCACAGAGGAATGTTACAGTACAGCGCGCGGTGCGCAGCACATAGGAATGTTACAGTATAGCGCGCGGTACGCAGCACACAGGAATGTTACAGTATAGCGCGCGGTACGCAGCACAGAGGAATGTTACAGTATAGCGCGCGGTACGCAGCACAGAGGAATGTTACAGTATAGCGCGCGGTACGCAGCACAGAGGAATGTTACAGTACAGCGCGCGGTACGCAGCACAGAGGAATGTTACAGTATAGCGCGCGGTACGCAGCACAGAGGAATGTTACAGTACAGCGCGCGGTACGCAGCACAGAGGAATGTTACAGTATAGCGCGCGGTACGCAGCACAGAGGAATGTTACAGTATAGCGCGCGGTTCGCAGCACAGAGGAATGTTACAGTATAGCGCGCGGTACGCAGCACAGAGGAATGTTACAGTATAGTGCGCGGTTCGCAGCACAGAGGAATGTTACAGTATAGCGCGCGGTACGCAGCACAGAGGAATGTTACAGTATAGCGCGCGGTACGCAGCACATAGGAATGTTACAGTATAGCGCGCGGTGCGCATCACATAGGAATGTTACAGTATAGCGCGCGGTACGCAGCACATAGGAATGTTACAGTATAGCGCGCGGTACGCAGCACAGAGGAATGTTACAGTATAGCGCGCGGTACGCAGCACAGAGGAATGTTACAGTATAGCGCGCGGTACGCAGCACAGAGGAATGTTACAGTATAGCGCGCGGTACGCAGCACACAGGAATGTTACAGTATAGCGCGCGGTGCGCATCACATAGGAATGTTACAGTATAGCGCGCGGTACGCAGCACAGAGGAATGTTACAGACACAGTCCCTGCCCAGGTGATCTTATAATCTACGTTTTTGGTGCCTGATGCACAGGGGGATAAAGTGACTTGCTCAAGGCCAAAAAGATTCTTTGATAAAGCGCCAGTGACGGCGAGAAACGCGTCAGAGGTGCTTTTGTATCTTTCTTCTTAGGGCAACATGCTCCAATAAATTTGATTTGATTTTTCACGATCCTGCCTCCAGTTCAGGGGATTATGGACATTCCAACACTGTGATACCGGCTTGGATCTAGAGCTGCCGGTTAATACATACCTACCTGCTGCACTGCTTTACACGGCTGCGCTGCGGTGTTTGGTCTCTTTCCCGCAGGCTCATATCTCTGATTCCGAGCCCCAGTGACTGCTACAGCACAGGACTACACGGACTAATACGCAGAGGGTTTGATCCACTTATTGTTTTTCTGCATTGATGTCTCTCTCTAAAATGTGTTAACAAAAGAAACATAGGACTGCAATACATTTAATGCAAATTAGGCAATTTGTTAATGAGCAGCACAATTTCCAGTCAATTTCAAGTTCGTAAGGTATAAAATGTGGCTGCTACCCCGGATGCACTTACGTCACTGAGGAAGCTAATGCGAAACGCGTCTGACGGTTTTTGGTCATCACAGGCCACCGTAGTGAGGAAGTGAAGTTTTTCCAGATTGGCAAGCATCCCACCTGGAGCGCATGCGCATGCGCGACAGAACCAAAGCCGTGATAGAAGCGTGTAAAGAGAGAAGCAGACAGAGAAGGACCCAGTTCGTGCACGAGCTTGTGGAGACTTTTCCTGTCGTTGGCTGCACCCCACGCAATATCTAAAGACTCTACCAGCTGGAAGCCAGGCTACACAAGACTACCCATCTTCTAGAGGGACGCTCTGTGAAGTCTGAACACATCTCCTCCCTATGCCAATATTGTTTGGCCGCTTGTGAGTTTTTAATCTCTATTTATCTTTGTTTAAATAAACGTTATTACACTATTTTCCCCTTCTCTTCCCTATTTTGAGGAATCATCAAGGGGCCCTTCGACTCCCCCCCCCTCCCTTCCCCCATCCACACCAGAAGATCAGCCATCTGATCAAGATTAGACATCTAATGTGAGTGTGTTTTCTTTCCCATCATTTATCTATTCCTTAAGAGGTCTAAGGAATCCATATGTGTTGAATTATTCCTTATTGTGGTCCCCTATCTCTTTTTTTACATCCACATATGTCCTGGAGCAACAAGCAGAACAACGCGCCTGAGGATCCCCCCCCTTTTCCCTTTTTCTACAGTCCCTGCCCAGGTGATCTTATAATCTACGTTTTTGGTGCCTGATGCACAGGGGGATAAAGTGACTTGCCCAAGGCCAAAAAGACTCTTTGATAAAGCGCCAGTGACGGCGAGAAACATGTCAGAGGTGCTTTTGTATCTTTCTTCTTAGGGCAACATGCTCCAATAAATTTGATTTGATTTTTCACGATCCTGCCTCCAGTTCTCTGAATTTGCAGTGCTCCCTCGATCTTTCTTTTTCTATTCACTACGGCTTACCAGCGGGACGCACTCCAGGATCATAAGACCTGCAGAATCCAGCATCGCGGCTCCGTGAGTACATTACCTGTTACCGGTCCAGGGGATTATGGACATTCCACCACTGTGATACCGGCTTGGATCTAGAGCTGCGGGTTAATACATACCTACCTGCTGCACTGCTTTACACGGATGGGCTGCGGTGTTTGGTCTCTTTCCCGCAGGCTCATATCTCTGATTCCGAGCCCCAGTGACTGCTACAGCACAGGACTACACGGACTAATACGCAGAGGGTCTGATCCACTTATTGTTTTTCTGCAGTGATGTCTCTCTCTCCTGCTTTTGGCAAATAATACTCGCATAGATTTTTGTAGCACCACTCAGGAGATCCAGTTCTCTAAATTCTACTGCCCCAAGGCCGCAAGGAGCTGACACTGGGAATTGAACCAGGTTCCCCTGACTCGGTGTCATTGTTTACAGCGTCAAACGAAGTTTGGATATCCAACCCGGGATCCAGCCCCCATCCTTAGCTTCATGTCCCCTCCGATTGGACTGAGAACTAATTAATTGCAGAATGTTTCCGAAATGGCAGATTCATACTTTGCATATTTCCTAGCAGAGACGTTCACCTGACCTGTTAGTTTTCCCTAATGTGCGTTGGTTTGCGATTCTAAGGGAATATGGGAATTGGATTTTTTTTAATATATCTAAATAAAAAAATACATTAAACAATAAACAATATTATGTAAATAATATATACCGGTTAAGAATTCTTTATACAATTCCACTGGGGTCTTTAACATTTAAACCCTTCACTACCCTTCGGATGTCTATAAACATCCTCAGATCTGACATCTGCATGGCCCATGGAAGGTTTACCAATGTCCTTCTCCTTCCCCCTCCCTGCTGCGGCCGGGAAGGCTGAGATTCTGCCCCCAACAGCTGTATCTGCTCCTCTGGACTAGGAAATTCCCAGGAGTAATTGTAACTCAGATCACTTAAAGATATTTGAGTTATAATAAAAAAAAAAAAAACTATTTAAGCACTAGATTTAAAGATCTTTATAGAACCTCCCCCTCCTTCCTTCTCTGTCCCTCCTATGCAAATTGTACATATTTATTAACTACTTGAGCCCTGGGACTTACATGTGCTGAAGCCAGAGGATGAAAGAAGCAGGGTGATCTTCACCCCCATTGGGCCTCTAACGATACAGGAGTTCAAAGTCACCCCCTTTCTATAAGCCTTGTCTTTTAACTCATTTGAGAGGAGCAATTTTGATTCGGTCTGTGACCTAATTGACTATAAGGACATATTATTGAAGAAATACTCAAATTTATCAAAGTCGTCTGGCTGCAAAAAGGAGGTAAACAATATCCCATTTATATTAAAAATTGAATACTATAGTGATCAATAGAATTTTTTCCTTTGATGCATTTTTACATGTTGTCCCAGTTGTGCAGTGAGGAGATTTTGATGGATAACACTTATTCTGCTGCCAGCTGGTCTTGCTGCATTTTAAATACCCTGCTCCTTCCACTGTCCTGACAAGCAGGGTAGGTGCATAAGTTTGAACATGAAATGAAAAACACCACTAAACCTGTCACTGCCATTTGTTCATTTGCAGAAAAGGAAATTTTAGTGACAATCAAAAATTCCCAGAAAAGGGAATTTGAGTGACCACCAAAAGTGACAACCAATTTTAGTGACAACCAATATCAAACACTGGATAATTGTCTTCGCTTGAAAACAAAGGTGGTTATTCATTTTCCAAAACGTCTCCTGACCCCGCACTACCACTGTTAATTAAAAATAGCTTCCTCAGCACATATACAAGGATCCCCTGTATGTTACACGTAGTCTTGGTAAGAAACATTTGCATGTACTGCATAACAGGAGATATCCAAACTAGGGCTTTGTGATTTGCATTCTACGCAGATTGCTTGATAGGGCGTTTGAGAAATGGAAAGATTTCTGAGTGTCAGGAGCTTTGTAAGAAAACACGCCGCCCCCTTTAAGCAGCCGGTAATGAAATGCTAGGTTAAACTCCAAATGCTTGCAAACTGCGATAAATCTGTTACCATGGAAAAAGGTAGTAAAGAATAAAATATCTGAGTGCGTATGGGAGGTGGCACACGTTTAATGGCCCTCTTCATAGAGATCAGATCATTGTACATCTGCATACTGTGACAAAGTTGGAATATTAAATTGGTTTATTTAGAAATTAACATCGTTTTAGATATATTCTGCTGCTTAACATTCTGAACTCTACCTGGGCTCCATGTCAGAGCAGTCCATGTCTTTGTTTGACCTTAAGTTGATGAATAGAGTTCAGTAAAGTCAATGGACCAGTAGGTAATTACCAATAAAGAGACATTAATACCACAGTAATGCAAAGACAGAGAGCCCGTGAGTGTATCTGCTCAACAAACCATAGGTTACCAAATCTGCTTTATGCCCCTTATTGAAACATCATTAAAGTGCTTAGGTTGAACTGCAGACAAGGATTCGGGGTAGTGACCTGTAAATGGTCAAACTGGACGTTTTAGTTATCTATTCTTTTCCTTACATGGATTCCCTGCAGAGCTTTTGCCGCCTGCATTATGGAGCTTGTACGGCTAAACCTGGTACAAAGAATTACAGAAGGTGTCTGTTTCGTCCTGTGAAACAGGTGGTGTATGTAATATGAAGATGAGGTTGTAGTGGGTAAAGAAGTGGCATAGTGTACGTCAGTGATGCAACAGATTAATACTTCAAACTCAGCTGATAGAATACAGTATACTTCATCGCTGTGTTTACTGATTACCTAATTGAGCATGCTGCTGATGTAGAGGAAGCCCTGACCATATTAGGGAGAAGGAACATGACCCGTGGCCGGAGTGGTCATGCAGTGATGTGCTGGGTGGGGGGGGGGGGGGAAGGAGGATGAGGGAGGGCTAGGTTATTTAAGGTACTGTCACCTCATGACAAACCTTTCTCGTCATGTTAACCCCTCCCCAAAAGATTGGCTCACGGTCATCAGGGATCTGCTGTCTTGTGAAATAGTGCCCCCACCGAAGCTTCTGCAGCAGTAAGGGCCCGAAGAGGAAATCAGTGAGAGCGAGCATCCAGGTGGCAGAACCATCGCCCCCTCCCGGCAGAGGTGCACCTCAGGCTGCTTGAAGATTAGCTGAGGGGAGCAGCGCAACATGGAGAGAGATTTCTCAGAGAGCTGGTGGGATCACTCCCAAACTCTGCACCCCCATCGGACGTTGGCGGGATGTGAAAGGAGGAGAGTAGGGTTGCCAGGTGGCATCTCAAAAAATACTGGACACAATGGTGAAAGGCGCACCACGCTTGAGACACACACACATACACACACCACTGCTCCATGCTGTTTCCTCCTCTCCTTGGCCCCAGGCTCCTCCTGATTGGCTGCTGCTGGGTAATGCAGCCAATCAGGATGGGGAAAGCTACACAGCCCCCTAGCAACAGCCCTGCTCTCTCCCTGCTCTGGGAAATCTTGCGGCCCACTAGACTGGTCAGGTCACTATGTCCAGTGAGTTAATACCTTTATGAACATACATGTCGAGTATTACCTCTAATGTTTTACTGGACAGAGTGTCCAAATACAGGACAGTTAGGTTCAATACTGGAAACCTGGCAACCCTAGAGGAGAGGCCTGCTGGACCGGGGTTAGAGCTGCTATTGTTGCATGCACACAACCCCAGAATTCCCTACACAGATGGTGGGAGATGAACTGCGGGCTATAGGCGGTTCCACCCGCTGGATCGCCTCAGTCCCGGAATAGTAGCACTATTTCAGCAAAGCGGCCTGCATGAGGAGATAGGGGGCGGAGCTAGGCCACAGCAGCGCACGTTGGGGAAGCCTCAGTGGGCCCAGAGAGTAAGATAGAAACAGGCCCATGGGGGTAAGCAAAAAGACAGAGGCCCCAGTAGGGCCCATGAGAAGAGAATCCCTAGCAGAGCCCAGAGACAGAGAAAAGGTATGGTCAGATCGGGGGTCCAGCCATACAGGCCCTTGGCAAGGTCCCCCCTCAATCCCCCGCAGGGATAAAGTGGGAGTGAGGTAGCGTATGTGTATCTGGGGGGTAACGTATGTGTATCTGGGGGGGTAGCATATGTGTATCTGGGGGGGTAGCATATGTGTATCTGGGGGGGTAGCGTATGTGTATCTGGGGGGTAGCGTATGTGTATCTGGGGGGGTAGCGTATGTGTATCTTGGGGGGTAGCGTATGTGTATCTGGGGGGTAGCGTATGTGTATCTGGGGGGTAGCATATGTGTATCTGGGGGGTAGCGTATGTGTATCTGGGGGGTAGTATATGTGTATCTGGGGGGTAGCGTATGTGTATCTGGGGGGTAGCGTATGTGTATCTGGGGGGGTAGCATATGTGTATCTGGGGGGTAGCGTATGTGTATCTGGGGGGTAGCGTATGTGTATCTGGGGGGTAGCGTATGTGTATCTGGGGGGGTAGCGTATGTGTATCTGGGGGGGTAGCGTATGTATATCTGGGGGGGTAGCGTATGTGTATCTGGGGGGGTAGCGTATGTGTATCTGGGGGGTAGCGTATGTGTATCTGGGGGGTAGCGTATGTGTATCTGGGGGGTAACGTATGTGTATCTGGGGGGGTAGCGTATGTATATCTGGGGGGTAGCGTATGTGTATCTGGGGGGTAGCGTATGTGTATCTGGGGGGTAGCGTATGTGTATCTGGGGGGGTAGCGTATGTATATCTGGGGGGTAGCGTATGTGTATCTGGGGGGTAGCGTATGTATATCTGGGGGGTAGCGTATGTGTATCTGGGGGGGTAGCGTATGTATATCTGGGGGGGTAGCGTATGTGTATCTGGGGGGGTAGCGTATGTATATCTGGGGGGTAGCGTATGTGTATCTGGGGGGGTAGCGTATGTATATCTGGGGGGTAGCGTATGTGTATCTGGGGGGGTAGCGTATGTATATCTGGGGGGTAGCGTATGTATATCTGGGGGGTAGCGTATGTATATCTGGGGGGTAGCGTATGTGTATCTGGGGGGTAGCGTATGTGTATCTGGGGGGGTAGCGTATGTGTATCTGGGGGGGTAGCGTATGTATATCTGGGGGGGTAGCGTATGTGTATCTGGGGGGGTAGCGTATGTATATCTGGGGGGTAGCGTATGTGTATCTGGGGGGGTAGCGTATGTATATCTGGGGGGTAGCGTATGTGTATCTGGGGGGTAGCGTATGTATATCTGGGGGGTAGCGTATGTGTATCTGGGGGGTAGTGTATGTGTATCTGGGGGGTAGCGTATGTGTATCTGGGGGGGTAGCGTATGTATATCTGGGGGGGTAGCGTATGTGTATCTGGGGGGGTAGCGTATGTATATCTGGGGGGGTAGCGTATGTATATCTGGGGGGTAGCGTATGTGTATCTGGGGGGTAGTGTATGTATATCTGGGGGGTAGCGTATGTGTATCTGGGGGGGTAGCGTATGTATATCTGGGGGGGTAGCGTATGTGTATCTGGGGGGGTAGCGTATGTATATCTGGGGGGGTAGCGTATGTATATCTGGGGGGGTAGCGTATGTGTATCTGGGGGGGTAGCGTATGTGTATCTGGGGGGTAGCGTATGTGTATCTGGGGGGTAGTGTATGTATTTGGGGGGTAGCGTATGTGTATTTGGGGGGTAGCGTATGTGTATCTGGAGGGATAGTGTATGTATATCTGGGGGGTAGCGTATGTGTATCTGGGGGGTAGCGTATGTGTATCTGGGGGGTAGTGTATGTATTTGGGGGGTAGCGTATGTGTATTTGGGGGGTAGCGTTTGTGTATCTGGGGGGGTAGCGTATGTATATCTGGGGGGTAGCGTATGTATATCTGGGGGGTAGCGTATGTATATCTGGGGGGTAGCGTATGTGTATCTGGGGGGTAGTGTATGTATTTGGGGAGTAGCGTATGTGTATTTGGGGGGTAGTGTATGTATTTGGGGGGTAGCGTATGTGTATTTGGGGGGTAGCGCATTTGTTTTTTGGGGGTAACGTATGAGTATCTGGGGGGTAGCGTATGTGTATCTGGGAGGGTAGCGTATGTGTATCTGGGGGGGTAGGGTATGTATATCTGGGAGGGTAGCGTATGTGTATCTGGGGGGGTAGGGTATGTATATCTGGGGGGTAGCATATGTGTATCTGGGGGGTAGCGTATGTGTATTTGGGGGGTAGTGCATTTGTTTTTGGGGGGATAGTGTATGTGTATTTGGGGGGTAGTGTATGTGTATTTGGGGGGTAGTACAGTATATGTGTATTTGGGGGGTAGTGTGTGTGTATCTGGGGCGTAGTGTATGTATTTGGGGGGTAGTGTATGTGTATTTGGACGGGGTAGTGTATGTGTATTTGGACGGGGTAGTGTATGTATTTGGGGGTAGTGTATGTGTATTTGGGGGGTAGCGTATGTGTATTTGGGGCGTAGTGTATCTGTATTTGGGGGGTAGTGTGTGTGTATCTGGGGCGTAGTGTATGTATTTGGGGGGTAGTGTATGTTATTTGGGGGGTAGTGTATGTGTATTTGGGGGTAGTGTATGTGTATCTGGGGGGTAGTATATGTGTATCTGGGGGGTAGCGTATGTGTATCTGGGGGGTAGCGTATGTGTATCTGGGGGGGTAGCATATGTGTATCTGGGGGGTAGCGTATGTGTATCTGGGGGGTAGCGTATGTGTATCTGGGGGGTAGCGTATGTGTATCTGGGGGGGTAGCGTATGTGTATCTGGGGGGGTAGCGTATGTATATCTGGGGGGGTAGCGTATGTGTATCTGGGGGGGTAGCGTATGTGTATCTGGGGGGTAGCGTATGTGTATCTGGGGGGTAGCGTATGTGTATCTGGGGGGTAACGTATGTGTATCTGGGGGGGTAGCGTATGTATATCTGGGGGGTAGCGTATGTGTATCTGGGGGGTAGCGTATGTGTATCTGGGGGGTAGCGTATGTGTATCTGGGGGGGTAGCGTATGTATATCTGGGGGGTAGCGTATGTGTATCTGGGGGGTAGCGTATGTATATCTGGGGGGTAGCGTATGTGTATCTGGGGGGGTAGCGTATGTATATCTGGGGGGGTAGCGTATGTGTATCTGGGGGGGTAGCGTATGTATATCTGGGGGGTAGCGTATGTGTATCTGGGGGGGTAGCGTATGTATATCTGGGGGGTAGCGTATGTATATCTGGGGGGTAGCGTATGTATATCTGGGGGGTAGCGTATGTGTATCTGGGGGGTAGCGTATGTGTATCTGGGGGGGTAGCGTATGTGTATCTGGGGGGGTAGCGTATGTATATCTGGGGGGGTAGCGTATGTGTATCTGGGGGGGTAGCGTATGTATATCTGGGGGGTAGCGTATGTGTATCTGGGGGGGTAGCGTATGTATATCTGGGGGGTAGCGTATGTGTATCTGGGGGGTAGCGTATGTATATCTGGGGGGTAGCGTATGTGTATCTGGGGGGTAGTGTATGTGTATCTGGGGGGTAGCGTATGTGTATCTGGGGGGGTAGCGTATGTATATCTGGGGGGGTAGCGTATGTGTATCTGGGGGGGTAGCGTATGTATATCTGGGGGGGTAGCGTATGTATATCTGGGGGGTAGCGTATGTGTATCTGGGGGGTAGTGTATGTATATCTGGGGGGTAGCGTATGTGTATCTGGGGGGGTAGCGTATGTATATCTGGGGGGGTAGCGTATGTGTATCTGGGGGGGTAGCGTATGTATATCTGGGGGGGTAGCGTATGTATATCTGGGGGGGTAGCGTATGTGTATCTGGGGGGGTAGCGTATGTGTATCTGGGGGGTAGCGTATGTGTATCTGGGGGGTAGTGTATGTATTTGGGGGGTAGCGTATGTGTATTTGGGGGGTAGCGTATGTGTATCTGGAGGGATAGTGTATGTATATCTGGGGGGTAGCGTATGTGTATCTGGGGGGTAGCGTATGTGTATCTGGGGGGTAGTGTATGTATTTGGGGGGTAGCGTATGTGTATTTGGGGGGTAGCGTATGTGTATCTGGGGGGGTAGCGTATGTATATCTGGGGGGTAGCGTATGTATATCTGGGGGGTAGCGTATGTATATCTGGGGGGTAGCGTATGTGTATCTGGGGGGGTAGCGTATGTGTATCTGGGGGGGTAGCGTATGTATATCTGGGGGGGTAGCGTATGTGTATCTGGGGGGGTAGCGTATGTATATCTGGGGGGGTAGCGTATGTATATCTGGGGGGGTAGCGTATGTGTATCTGGGGGGGTAGCGTATGTGTATCTGGGGGGTAGCGTATGTGTATCTGGGGGGTAGTGTATGTATTTGGGGGGTAGCGTATGTGTATTTGGGGGGTAGCGTATGTGTATCTGGAGGGATAGTGTATGTATATCTGGGGGGTAGCGTATGTGTATCTGGGGGGTAGCGTATGTGTATCTGGGGGGTAGTGTATGTATTTGGGGGGTAGCGTATGTGTATTTGGGGGGTAGCGTATGTGTATCTGGGGGGGTAGCGTATGTATATCTGGGGGGTAGCGTATGTATATCTGGGGGGTAGCGTATGTATATCTGGGGGGTAGCGTATGTGTATCTGGGGGGTAGTGTATGTATTTGGGGAGTAGCGTATGTGTATTTGGGGGGTAGTGTGTGTATGTGGGGGGTAGCGTATGTGTATTTGGGGGGTAGCGCATTTGTTTTTTGGGGGTAACGTATGAGTATCTGGGGGGTAGCGTATGTGTATCTGGGAGGGTAGCGTATGTGTATCTGGGGGGGTAGGGTATGTATATCTGGGAGGGTAGCGTATGTGTATCTGGGGGGGTAGGGTATGTATATCTGGGGGGTAGCATATGTGTATCTGGGGGGTAGCGTATGTGTATTTGGGGGGTAGTGCATTTGTTTTTGGGGGGATAGTGTATGTGTATTTGGGGGGTAGTGTATGTGTATTTGGGGGGTAGTACAGTATATGTGTATTTGGGGGGTAGTGTGTGTGTATCTGGGGCGTAGTGTATGTATTTGGGGGGTAGTGTATGTGTATTTGGACGGGGTAGTGTATGTGTATTTGGACGGGGTAGTGTATGTATTTGGGGGTAGTGTATGTGTATTTGGGGGGTAGCGTATGTGTATTTGGGGCGTAGTGTATCTGTATTTGGGGGGTAGTGTGTGTGTATCTGGGGCGTAGTGTATGTATTTGGGGGGTAGTGTATGTTATTTGGGGGGTAGTGTATGTGTATTTGGGGGTAGTGTATGTGTATCTGGGGGGTAGTATATGTGTATCTGGGGGGTAGCGTATGTGTATCTGGGGGGTAGCGTATGTGTATCTGGGGGGGTAGCATATGTGTATCTGGGGGGTAGCGTATGTGTATCTGGGGGGTAGCGTATGTGTATCTGGGGGGTAGCGTATGTGTATCTGGGGGGGTAGCGTATGTGTATCTGGGGGGGTAGCGTATGTATATCTGGGGGGGTAGCGTATGTGTATCTGGGGGGGTAGCGTATGTGTATCTGGGGGGTAGCGTATGTGTATCTGGGGGGTAGCGTATGTGTATCTGGGGGGTAACGTATGTGTATCTGGGGGGGTAGCGTATGTATATCTGGGGGGTAGCGTATGTGTATCTGGGGGGTAGCGTATGTGTATCTGGGGGGTAGCGTATGTGTATCTGGGGGGGTAGCGTATGTATATCTGGGGGGTAGCGTATGTGTATCTGGGGGGTAGCGTATGTATATCTGGGGGGTAGCGTATGTGTATCTGGGGGGGTAGCGTATGTATATCTGGGGGGGTAGCGTATGTGTATCTGGGGGGGTAGCGTATGTATATCTGGGGGGTAGCGTATGTGTATCTGGGGGGGTAGCGTATGTATATCTGGGGGGTAGCGTATGTATATCTGGGGGGTAGCGTATGTATATCTGGGGGGTAGCGTATGTGTATCTGGGGGGTAGCGTATGTGTATCTGGGGGGGTAGCGTATGTGTATCTGGGGGGGTAGCGTATGTATATCTGGGGGGGTAGCGTATGTGTATCTGGGGGGGTAGCGTATGTATATCTGGGGGGTAGCGTATGTGTATCTGGGGGGGTAGCGTATGTATATCTGGGGGGTAGCGTATGTGTATCTGGGGGGTAGCGTATGTATATCTGGGGGGTAGCGTATGTGTATCTGGGGGGTAGTGTATGTGTATCTGGGGGGTAGCGTATGTGTATCTGGGGGGGTAGCGTATGTATATCTGGGGGGGTAGCGTATGTGTATCTGGGGGGGTAGCGTATGTATATCTGGGGGGGTAGCGTATGTATATCTGGGGGGTAGCGTATGTGTATCTGGGGGGTAGTGTATGTGTATCTGGGGGGTAGCGTATGTGTATCTGGGGGGGTAGCGTATGTATATCTGGGGGGGTAGCGTATGTGTATCTGGGGGGGTAGCGTATGTATATCTGGGGGGGTAGCGTATGTATATCTGGGGGGGTAGCGTATGTGTATCTGGGGGGGTAGCGTATGTGTATCTGGGGGGTAGCGTATGTGTATCTGGGGGGTAGTGTATGTATTTGGGGGGTAGCGTATGTGTATTTGGGGGGTAGCGTATGTGTATCTGGAGGGATAGTGTATGTATATCTGGGGGGTAGCGTATGTGTATCTGGGGGGTAGCGTATGTGTATCTGGGGGGTAGTGTATGTATTTGGGGGGTAGCGTATGTGTATTTGGGGGGTAGCGTATGTGTATCTGGGGGGGTAGCGTATGTATATCTGGGGGGTAGCGTATGTATATCTGGGGGGTAGCGTATGTATATCTGGGGGGTAGCGTATGTGTATCTGGGGGGTAGTGTATGTATTTGGGGAGTAGCGTATGTGTATTTGGGGGGTAGTGTATGTATTTGGGGGGTAGCGTATGTGTATTTGGGGGGTAGCGCATTTGTTTTTTGGGGGTAACGTATGAGTATCTGGGGGTAGCGTATGTGTATCTGGGAGGGTAGCGTATGTGTATCTGGGGGGGTAGGGTATGTATATCTGGGAGGGTAGCGTATGTGTATCTGGGGGGGTAGGGTATGTATATCTGGGGGGTAGCATATGTGTATCTGGGGGGTAGCGTATGTGTATTTGGGGGGTAGTGCATTTGTTTTTGGGGGGATAGTGTATGTGTATTTGGGGGGTAGTGTATGTGTATTTGGGGGGTAGTACAGTATATGTGTATTTGGGGGGTAGTGTGTGTGTATCTGGGGCGTAGTGTATGTATTTGGGGGGTAGTGTATGTGTATTTGGACGGGGTAGTGTATGTGTATTTGGACGGGGTAGTGTATGTATTTGGGGGTAGTGTATGTGTATTTGGGGGGTAGCGTATGTGTATTTGGGGCGTAGTGTATCTGTATTTGGGGGGTAGTGTGTGTGTATCTGGGGCGTAGTGTATGTATTTGGGGGGTAGTGTATGTTATTTGGGGGGTAGTGTATGTGTATTTGGGGGTAGTGTATGTGTATTTGGGGGGTAGTGTATGTGTATTTGGGGGGTAGCGTATGTGTATTTGGGGGGTAGCGTATGTGTATTTGGGGGGTAGCGTATGTGTATTTGGGGGGTAGCGTATGTGTATTTGGCGGGTAGCGTATGTTATTTGGGGGGTAGCGTATGTGTATTTGGGGGGTAGCGTATGTGTATTTGGGGGGTAGCGTATGTGTATTTGGGGGGTAGTGTATGTGTATTTGGGGGGTAGTGTATGTGTATTTGGGGGGTAGTGTATGTGTATTTGGGGGGTAGTGTATGTGTATTTGGGGGGTAGTGTATGTGTATTTGGGGGGTAGTGTATGTGTATTTGGGGGGTAGTGTATGTGTATTTGGGGGGTAGTGTATGTGTATTTGGGGGGTAGTGTATGTGTATTTGGGGGGTAGTGTATGTGTATTTGGGGGGTAGTGTATGTTATTTGGGGGGTAGTGTATGTGTATTTGGGGGGTAGCGTATGTGTATTTGGGGGGTAGCGTATGTGTATTTGGGGGGTAGCGTATGTGTATTTGGGGGGTAGCGTATGTGTATTTGGGGGGTAGCGTATGTGTATTTGGGGGGTAGCGTATGTGTATTTGGGGGGTAGTGTATGTGTATTTGGGGGGTAGCGTATGTGTATTTGGGGGGTAGCGTATGTGTATTTGGGGGGTAGCGTATGTGTATTTGGGGGGTAGCGTATGTGTATTTGGGGGGTAGCGTATGTGTATTTGGGGGGTAGCGTATGTGTATTTGGGGGGTAGTGTATGTGTATTTGGGGGGTAGCGTATGTGTATTTGGGGGGTAGCGTATGTGTATTTGGGGGGTAGCGTATGTGTATTTGGGGGGTAGCGTATGTGTATTTGGGGGGTAGCGTATGTGTATTTGGGGGGTAGCGTATGTGTATTTGGGGGGTAGTGTATGTGTATTTGGGGGGTAGTGTATGTGTATTTGGGGGGTAGTGTATGTGTATTTGGGGGGTAGTGTATGTGTATTTGGGGGGTAGTGTATGTGTATTTGGGGGGTAGTGTATGTGTATTTGGGGGGTAGTGTATGTTATTTGGGGGTAGTGTATGTGTATTTGGGGGGTAGAGTATGTGTATTTGGGGGGTAGAGTATGTGTATTTGGGGGGTAGTGTATGTGTATTTGGGGGGTAGTGTATGTGTATTTGGGGGGTAGTGTATGTGTATTTGGGGGGTAGTGTATGTGTATTTGGGGGGTAGTGTATGTTATTTGGGGGGTAGTGTATGTGTATTTGGGGGGTAGTGTATGTGTATTTGGGGGGTAGCGTATGTGTATTTGGGGGGTAGCGTATGTGTATTTGGGGGGTAGCGTATGTGTATTTGGGGGGTAGTGTATGTGTATTTGGGGGGTAGTGTATGTGTATTTGGGGGGTAGTGTATGTTATTTGGGGGGTAGTGTATGTGTATTTGGGGGGTAGTGTATGTGTATTTGGGGGGTAGTGTATGTGTATTTGGGGGGTAGTGTATGTGTATTTGGGGGGTAGTGTATGTGTATTTGGGGGGTAGTGTATGTGTATTTGGGGGGTAGTGTATGTGTATCTGGGGGGGTAGCGTATGTGTATCTGGGGGGGGTAGTGTATGCGTAGGGGGGGTGAATTTAGTGTGTTGGGGGATAAAGTGAGAGAGGAGCAAGGGGGAGTAAATAAATTCACAGGACCAAGCATATTTTGATATGAAACTGGGGTGGAACTGACAAGTGACAAACTGTTTTGCACAGAAAAACAATGAAAAACAAAGCAAAATAAAGGGACTTATTATTGTGAGATGCATTTTATCCCCCCCACATATTTTTTATTTTCCCTAATTCTGATTAAAGTGTGTGTGTGTGTGTGTGTGTGTGTGTGTGTGTGTGTGTGTGTGTGTGTGTGTGTGTGTGTGTGTGTGTGTGTGTGTGTGTGTGTGTGTGTGTGTGTGTGTGTGTCTGTGTGTGTGTCTGTGTGTCTGTGTGTCTGTGTGTGTGACTGTGTGTGTGTGACTGTGTGTGTGTGACTGTGTGACTGTGTGACTGTGTGTGTGTGTGTGTGTGTGTGTGTGTCTCTTCTTCCTTGAAAGGTTGCCCCCTGGCCTACACTCATGGCTACTGTCCCACACGCACAGTCACTCCTACTGTACCAACCATTGTAACCAAGCACTGCCACGTACTGCACTTATTCCCTCACCGGCTGCCTCTGTAAGTCTCCCATCATACTGTACCACTTAGGCTGCGCGGCAAAACAAATGTATTGACCCCGTCGCGTGCGCTTATAGTAGGAGCGTGGTCGCGGTCGCTGGAAGTCACTTCAATTTGATTTTTTTCAGCGACCGCAGCGTGACGTCAGCGTCGCCGGGACTATAAACGCGGCCTTAGATTGTAACCTCTCTGGGACAGGGATTTCATTTCCTATTGTCTGATCCGGCTAGTTGCACTTATTGTATTATAATTCCCTGTACTGCATTGTCTCTCTTGTATAGCGCTGAGTACAGCTGTTGGCGCTATATAAATAAAGATATACAGTACATACATACATATGTAGCCCTCTTCCCCCCTCTATGGGAAATTTGCTGCTACGTCCATGTTCTGTGCCGGCTGTATCATGCCTGGTTGGTAAACAGGAGGCAGGAGATCTCCGCGGTGGTATGGGGAGGACATCAGGACAGGCTCACGGTGGTTCTTTAGTGGTCAGTGCCTCCAGTCCAAGAGGATCCTGAGGCTTAAGGATGCACCTCATGGATGCTTCTTCCTTTATGACTAGTCATGCTTCAAGGACTACACCAGGTGTTGATATGACTGAGGTTTATTTAGCAGCGAAGTACATGCACTGGATCACATACTGTATCATCTGCACCATATCCCCTAGGGACTAGGCCTCAGTCACTTCTCTAGCAGAAGACCTCTCTTTAGTGTCTGCACTCTGGCATCTCTTCCAGAAGAACCCTCACTCTCTGACAGCTATCCCAGACAATACCCACTAACCCTTAGGCTGCGCTTATAGTGCCGGCGACAGCGAGGCGACGGTGACGTCACGTTGCTGGAAAAATCAAATTGACTTCCAGCGATCGCGACCAAGCCATCGCACCGTCACATCACTTCTACTATAAGCGCACGCGACGGCGGCAATACATTTGTTTTGCCGTGACGTTGCGTCGCCGCAACACGCAGCATTACTCTACTCTATAGGTAAGAACACCCCCCTCTTTCCCTGGGGAGTGGCTTGTAAGCCGGCCTATTCACTGTCATACACCCCCTTACAATCACAGGCTAGCCCTGAACTTTATTGAACATGCACAATGAACAATATAACATACCCAGCATAGTCTACTGCTAACACTGCCCGCATACAATGTCATGAGGCCAGAAAATCGGTCGTCCCAGGAGACTGGGCTACACATACATACATTTGATGCTGCTCCTGCTCCTTACACAAATGTTGTAGTTGGGGGAAACACGCGGTATAAATTGCCTGCGACCAAATATAGTCACTGTACAGAAGCAACTCTCAAGTGCAAAAGTGGTGATGAGAAAGTTTGGACTCAACAACAACTTTGTATTGCGAGCTACAATGCCCTGAGCCTGCAATGCAGAGCTTCCAGCACTGAAAATGTCAAATAATTCCATGTTCGTCTTAATGCAGCATATCTTGTGATTTATTCCCCTGTTATAGTGTACAAGCTCTGCTGAAGCTCAAACTATTTCTGGTGGCTGCTGACATTTCATTAGTGTACCTGATAATTAAAGTTTGCTTATTTGTTTTAAATTATTCAACACTGCGGTATACTGTACATTCTTAAGAGCGATGACAAGATATGCGTTGGGGGGTTGGGTGGGGGAGGGGGGAATATGAAATAAACAAACTGCTTTATCACGGTCCTCTGTACACACAACATTATTTTGCCTATGAAATGCAAAGTGGGTGAATGAGTCTTAAATCCCTTCAGCACCGAAGGAGTCTGCACAACTTATTCCTATGGCAGCAAGTGGTTAAGCCAGGGGTGGGCAACTCCAGTCCTCAAGGGCCACCAACAGGTCAGGTTGGTTTCCCTTCGACTGAGCTACCTGTGCTGAAGCAGGGATATCATGAAAACCTTATCTGTTGGTGACCCTTGAGGCCTGGAGTTGCCCACCCCCGGGTTAACCCACTTCAGAATGTATTGCTGGTCGCTCACACCTGCTGAAGCGTGGAGATACAGACAAGGGCAGGCACGCCCGCTTTTTCTGAGATCCTCATTTCTGAGTATTTCTGGGGATAACAGATGCCTACACAGCGGGGAGAATTCCATGCTTTTCATGAGCATGACAGTAGTTACCTAGGCCGACGTGCATAGAATACATCGATAAGCTTCATGCCCAATATGCATGTGGTCAACAAACAAATTAACAGTGTGATAATAAGTCATATATTATTCAAAGATCGCTAACACAAAAGCAAAATCAGGACTATATCATTATCACACCTGGGGATAGTTGGAAGGTACAGTATGCCAAAATGCACACCAAGGCGCTTATTTCATATCTGCCAAAGCAGCCGGTCGGGATGTTTTCGGATGAAAACGGCCCAATTGACGGTTTGGCAGATATAGAATAAGCCCATATAATTAGTCTATGAAAATGTATTTTACTAATTACTAAGGATGGGGACATTCGCGGTTTTGCTTCTGGTAGTGATTCTAAAAATGTTCCATGTTTAATTATTTATTTTTTTAATCTGATTTTTGTTCTGTTTTTTTAATATTAAGTTTTGGTTGAATCTTTTAGAAATTCTTCTTCTTGTCAAATAATAGATGAAACGGGGGACGATCCCGCTTTTTTATTTGGGCTCTCACATTCGTTCCGAAGTACGAATCAAACCTCTCATTGTGGAACTGCTCGACTTCGAATTCTAATCAAACGTTGAATCAGTGAAGTCCAGCTTTGGAACCCGTCAACAAGACTATCTTTGTTAATGACAGCTCCTTTTGAAGTAGCAATCTGTGCTGTGCCCCTACCTCGTAGTCCTCACCGACATCAAGGAACCGTCCACACATATGAGAAGGGACAATCACCGCTGATGTCTAGGACATATGGTCACAACCTAATCTTAACCCGTAATACTAACGCTAGTTCCTACCCTAAAAACCTTAACCCCTTACCCTAGAGTTAACCCCCTACCCTATAAAGTATCTGCCGTAGAAGTGGCCGGCAGTGGAGGGTCCATCTGCAGCTAAACCAAATGTCCCATTCTGCACTGATGATGATCACTTCAGGGGCAGATGATGCATCAAAAATACTCTATGGGGTCAGTAATAATAATGATATGACTTTGGAAGCTATGGACAGGTTATATGTATTGAAGCATTCTGAAAGATTGAAGAGGGTTACATTTTCATTTGGTGAACTGCATTCATACTGCAGACCAGGGGTGCACAACTCCAGTCCTCAAGGGCCACCAGCAGGCCAGGTAGAAAGGCTATCCCTGCTACAGCACAGGTGGCTCAATCAAGATAACTGAGCCACTGGCTGAGCCACCTGTGCTGTAGCAGGGATAGCCTTAAAACCTTGAGGACTGCAGCTGTGCACCCCTGGTGGTTATGTTTGACGTGTTTACTTGTTGATAGCATTATTTCAAGTATCTCAACAAGAGGGTCTAGAACAGGAGTGGCCAACTCCAGTGCTCAAAGGCCACCAAGTGGTTCGGTTTAGGGATATCCCTGCTGCATCCCTGCTGCGGCTCAATCAGTGGCTAAGGCCTTGAGCACACACAGCGCTATGCGGCGCTGCGTGGCTGCATGCGCGCGCCTCCATCTGCTGGGCGATGTGTGAACATCCCCAGCAGACGGAATGATTCGCAAGCGGGTGGGGGGAGCGGGCGGGGGGAGCGGGCGGGCAAGCAGGGGAGCGGGCGGGAAAGCAGGCGGGCGGCGGATAAATAAATATTAATGCGGTGGAGCGGGCGGGCAGCGGATAAATAAATAATGTATTATGCAGGGGAGGGGGGAGCGGGGAGCTCTGAGTGGGGAATTGAGAGCATAATTGTGTGTGTGTGTATGTGTGTGTGTGTGTGTGTGTGTGTGTGTGCAGGGAGCTGCCGAGTCTGTTCACTTTCAGCAGCCAATGCATTGATTGGCCGCTGAAACCGACGTCGCGCTGCTGCAGCCTGGAATCACAGTTTGGAAAAACTCCAGCTACAGCAGCAGTGACGACGACGCGCTGCGCAGCCAATGGTAGTTTCAACAATGAACGTTACTATTGGCCGCCAGGGGTCAGTGGCGCACGTCGCGTAGCACTGTGTGTGCTCGAGGCCTTAGTCAGTGACTGCCCATTTCCAGTCCTCAAGGGCCACCAACAGGTCAGGTTTTAAGGAGATCCCTGCTTCAACACTGGTGGCTAAATCAATGGCTTAGTCACTGATTGAGCCACCTGTGCTGAAGCAGGGATATCCTTAAAAGATGGCCTATTGGAGGCCCTTGAGGACTGGAGTTGGTCACCCCTGTTCTAGAAATACGGCTGTAGAAAAAATACAACATTCGAAGGGAAACACTGATCTACCCAGTGGAGCCAATACAGGTAAATGGTGGCAATTGCAATGGAATTTTGAAGGACAGGAAGTTCATTTGAAAGTTGAGAAGGTGAAGAGGATAAAATTAATCTAAAGCCAAAGGTTCATTGTTTTATTATAACATTGTTTTGTTTTTCCTTTATGTTGTATTCATTTCTGATGCAAAAAAACTATAAGACAACTAAATGTTTGTTTTGAAAGATGCTTTTAGGCTGAAGGGAATTTCTAGTACAAATACTCCTTAAAAGTGTAGTCGATAAAGAAATGTAGCTAAACATATTGTACGGGATTATTGTTGTAATTCTTTTCAAGGGTATTGATCAAGTAAGCGAAACGCTGTACTGGATTCATTGAAAATGATCCTGTGGAATGTGAGTGGGATAAACTCCCCAGTTAAAAGGAAACCTGTTTTAAGTTACTTTGGCAAATTGAAGGCGGATATAACTTCTATACAGGAGAAACAGATAGAGAAAGAACGTGAGCAATTCAAAACTAAACGGGTGAAAAGTTACAATTATGCCTCACAGAATAGTAAATCACGGGGTGGCAATCCTCATTAATCGCTAGAGGAATTTGGCTCATACTCCGATCCTCTGTAAATTTCTAATCTGGGATTTAATAACAGGTAGTAAAAGACTAATTTTATGTAATATGCCCCTAACGAGTATGTTTAACTTACTTTTTTGAAAAATTGTTATATGGTTATAAAGGTTATATGGCTGGCACCCCAGTGCTAGGGGGTGATTTTAACATTGTAGATAACGCCATAATGGATAGAAAAAGTCAGGGGTGGGGGAACAAAAAAGGCCTTTAAAGTAGCAATCCATCGGATTGAAGCCAGGGGTCCATAGTGTGTACTGGTAGCCACTCTGGCTTACAACCTGGGTTCATGTAATGGCTGATTTTCAAAGTTCCCGTGCCCTGCGGGCCAATAGGAAGCCTGATGTCTCCTGGGGCGGCTTCCTATCTTATTGGTTCACGTGACACGGGAGTTCAAGTATTTCGGGAAACATGGGGTCACCCAGAGCTGAAATTAATGGGGTTCAGGTCCGGAGACCCCGTGCTTCAATCCTGTGTAAATAAAGGTGAAAGAAAGCTTTGACAAGAATTTGTATATATATACACACAGTATATATTCAGTATATATAATCTAGGCTTGGTAGATGCACAGAGAGCTCTACATCCGGAAGAATTAGATCACACATATATGTCAAAAGCACATCAATCACTCTCCAGAACAGGTTATATTGTCATACAGTTACTGTAGGTGCAAATTCGTTCCCTAGAATTACAGAGGCCAAAATAGACAACGGATTACTGTCAGATAAGGGCCGCTATTAGTCTGAAAAGAGAGGTGGGACGTTTCCCACTGCTGTGGCGGATTGAGTGTTTTAAGGATTTCATTAAATGATCATAGCATACTTACTGTATGAGGGTATTTTTTAAGTAAATACAAGCCTGCACTTAAGGGGGCATCGCAATACTTTTCAGCCAGTATGCGAATAGCTACAATGAAATAATTATTTTGTTACACAAGAGACAGACAGGAAAAGCCAGAATTATAACAATAAATGGTGGCATTAAATGAAGAAAGGTTATACACATTCAGTTTACAGACATGGACAGTCAGAGATATGATTATGGGCATAAGTAACATTTACTGACAGGATTACAATTGTGTTAGAAGAGGTCGGATAGGCCTGCAATGTGTTAGAAGAGGCCCTGCCACATGGAGCTTACAATCTATAGCAGTGTTTTTCAACAGGGGTTCCTAGGAAGCCTTGGGTTCCCTTGGCATCCCTAAAGGGTTCCCTGTAATTTTAAGGTCTTTTGAAAATTGTACCAAATGCATAAGAATTTACAGTGCATCTGATCTCAGACGCGCTATTAGAGAGAGTTGGGGTTCCTTATGTAGCAGGGTGGTTCCACTCACCCGTCCCCCTTTTGCCGGTACAGTCCCGGTTTTTCGGGAGCTGTACCGGTTTTCTGTGTGTACCGGAAATGTCCCGGAATTTCCTCAATGTGTCCCCGTTTTTTTTTTTTGTCGCCGGCGGTGCGCGAGTGATTAGCTGCGGTGCGCTGTGCGCGAGTCTGCGGTGGCGGCGCGGAGGAGGAGACTGCAGCAGCCCCGCTGGTATTTTTTTTTTAATGCCTCCCCCCCCTCGGCAGTTTCCTATATTGTTGGCCAATCCCCTGCATCCCGGCATTAAGCCCCGCCCCCGGCATCATCCTTCACCAAGGACCGGCATTTAGAATGGATGGAAGGGCGCCGTGGGGTGGGGTTTAAGGCCAGCGTGCCTGGGGGTGGTGGGCAGGGCCAGCGTGCCTGGGGGCGGTGGGCAGGGCCAGGGTGCCTGGGGGCTGGGGGCAGGACCAACTTGCCTGGGGGCGGGGCTTCCGCTTCCTGCGGCAGAGCACACGTGGTGTGTGTCTGCCCACGGCTCCTGGCTCTTCTGCGCGGTGTCTCCCCCCCCCTCTGCCCGCCCGGGGGATAGGAGGTGGGTTTTTTATCCTTTTCCTCCTGTCCTGGTGCTCCCTTCCCCCCCCTGTCCCCTTGGTTCGGGAGATGGGCGCGGGGGTTGGCAGTGGTGGCTGCGCGGTGTTCCCCCATTCTGCCCCGGGAACCCGTGGCTGCCCGCCGGGGGAGGGGGGGCGGCAGTTTACCTTTGTGTCCCAGCGCTCCTATCCCCCCCCCCCCTAGGTGCGGGAGATGGGCGCGGGGGTGGGTGCAGGGGGAGGCGGAGAGCCACCTGCTCGTGGCTGCCTCTGTCTGTACTCCAGTGTCTGTGTGTGTACCAGTGTCTGTGTGTGTACCAGTGTCTGTGTGTGTACCAGTGTCTGTGTGTGTACCAGTGTCTGTGTGTGTACCAGTGTCTGTGTGTGTACCAGTGTCTGTGTGTGTGTGTGTACCAGTGTCTGTGTGTGTGTGTGTGTGTATCAGTGTCTGGGTGTGTGTGTACGTGTGTGTGTGTGTGTGTGTGTGTGTGTGTGTGTACGTGTGTACGTGTGTACGTGTGTACGTGTGTACGTGTGTACGTGTGTACGTGTGTACGTGTGTACGTGTGTGTGTGTGTGTGTGTGTGTGTACGTGTGTGTCTGTGTGTGTGTACGTGTGTGTGTGTGTGTGTGTGTGTGTGTGTGTGTGTGTGTGTGTGTGTGTACCAGTGTGTGTGTGTGTGTGTGTGTACCAGTGTGTGTGTGTGTGTACCAGTGTGTGTGTGTGTGTGTGTGTACCAGTGTGTGTGTGTGTACCAGTGTGTGTGTATACCAGTGTGTGTGTGTGTGTGTGTGTGTGTGTGTGTGTGTGTGTGTGTGTGTACCAGTGTGTGTACCAGTGTGTGTACCAGTGTGTGTGTGTGTGTACCAGTGTGTACCAGTGTGTGTGTGTGTGTGTGTGTGTGTGTGTGTGTGTGTGTGTGTGTGTGTGTGTGTGCGTGTGTGTGTGTGTGTGTGTGTGTGTACCAGTGTGTGTGTGTGTGTGTGTGTGTGTGTGTGTGTGTGTGTACCAGTGTGTGTGTGTGTGTGTGTGTGTGTGTGTGTGTGTGTGTGTGTGTGTGTGTGTGTGTGTGTGTGTACCAGTGTGTGTGTGTGTGTGTGTGTACCAGTGTGTGTGTGTGTGTACCAGTGTGTGTGTGTGTGTGTGTGTGTGTGTGTGTGTGTGTGTGTGTGTGTGTGTGTGTGTGTGTGTGTGTGTGTACCAGTGTGTGTGTGTACCAGTGTGTGTGTGTACCAGTGTGTGTGTACCAGTGTGTGTGTGTGTGTGTACCCGTGTCTGTGTCTCCATCTCTCCCTCTCTGTCCCTCTCTCTCTGTCCCTCTCTCTCTGTCTCTCTCACCCTCTGTCTCTCTCACCCTCTGTCTCTCTCACCCTCTGTCTCTATCACCCTCTGTCTCTCTCACCCTCTGTCTCTCTCACCCTCTGTCTCTCTCACCCTCTGTCTCTCTCACCCTCTGTCTCTCTCACCCTCTGTCTCTGTCACCCTCTCTCTCTCTGTCACCCTCTCCCTCTCTGTCACCCTCTCCCTCTCTGTGTCACCCTCTCTCTCTCTGTGTCACCCTCTCTCTCTCTCTGTCACCCTCTCTCTCTGTGTCACCCTCTCTCTCTCTCTGTCACCCTCTCTCTCTCTCTGTCACCCTCTCTCTCTGTCACCCTCTCTCTCTGTCACCCTCTCTCTCTGTCACCCTCTCTCTCTGTCACCCTCTCTCTCTGTCTCTCTCTCTGTCTCTCTCTCTCTCTCTGTGTGTGTGTCTCTCTCTCTGTCTCTCTCTCTCTCTCTCTGTCTCTCTCACCCTTTCTGTCTCTCTCACCCTTTCTGTCTCTCTCACCCTTTCTGTCTCTCTCACCCTTTCTGTCTCTCTCACCCTTTCTGTCTCTCTCACCCTTTCTGTCTCTCTCACCCTTTCTGTCTCTCTCACCCTTTCTGTCTCTCTCACCCTTTCTGTCTCTCTCACCCTTTCTGTCTCTCTCACCCTTTCTGTCTCTCTCACCCTCTGTCTCTCTCACCCTTTCTGTCTCTCTTACCCTCTCACCCTCTCTCTCTCTCTGTCTCTCTCACCCTCTCTCTCTCTATCTCTCTCACCCTCTCTCTCTCTCTCTGTCTCTCTCACCCTCCCTGTCTTATCTTAACTGCCGTATACCTACACCGAAGTAACCTACCCTTCTTTCTTCCAGATCTGACTCAAGTTTCACACGGGAGACCTCGGAAGACAGGTAGGGAACACCTCCCCTCCAGTATAATACCTTGAGGGACTGCGGATCAGGTAAGATCCCAGGCGGGATTGCTGCTTTAGAAATTGTGAAGAGGCGGCGTCCTGACACTGGTTAAGGGGTTCAGAATCATTCACATCTGGGTTTTTTTTGTTCGATTAGTGAGGTCAACACACACACACAACTATGTAACAAGGACTAATGGTAGTAAGTATAAGTGTACTACAATAAATAAATTGTTATGTAAAAAAAAAAATGTCCCGGTTTTTCATTTTCAAAATCTGGTCACCCTACCCTGGGAAGAACTGAGGCAGCTCCTAGGACTCCTGTGCGGAGGTGCGTATGCCATCTTGGTACACACAAACAGACTGAAAACAGAGGAACAGTATATCCTCTGCGGAGATAGGATATCCTGTGGGACTGCAGACCGCAAGGTCAGAGCTGCCAGAGACTAAGCAGGGGAAGGTTGTATCCTGGGAGCCAGTAGGCCGCCTGGGACTAGGCCAGAAATGCCCCATAGGCCCGAGCTAGGCCCTGAGCCACCATAGCTGAGTATTGTAGGGACAGCCATACTTCAGGGACATGCCTGTTAGCCAGAGCGCTAGCTGAGCGACGGATCAGGGCAAGTTAGCAGGTAGGATTCCCCAGGCCTGGAGGTACTACTGCGCGGCTACCGGAAGTAAGGAGAGATGGTATTGTGTTGGAGACCCTGCATCGTGGGATCATGGATTTTGCTATCCCCTGAGAGGAATTCCCTGGTATACACGAGTACCTAGGAAGGTACCCACGTGCACCACAATACACAAGGGAGGATAGCGCTGCCCTCACACTTACACTGGGTAACTCGGATGGACATCTGGCTGTTTAGATGCCAAGGTATATAGTAACAGAAGGGAGGTTGTGTATTATTGTTATGCTTATTGTCCTAAATTTGCGGGGCCTTCCTTCAAACAGGCAACTGCAAAACATACAGGGAACAACAGTATCACCAATACAAAAATACATTGGCACACACCATACATAATTCAACATAATGCCTAATCACCATAACTGCATTACTGTATTCAGAACCTCATATTACCACAGATAGTGTACTCCCTAGGAGAATCCAAACTTCAATAGTAATGTCTGGGATCAGGTTTCTTTACCTCCCGCCCATTGTGATCAATAATTGTAATACTGTATGATCTAGGCGGCCCATTTTCTGGTCTATACTCCATCTTATGCATGTAAATGTTTCGCCCGACACTGAAACCCGCATCAGATAACATATCCTAGCCTCTGTTCGGTGTTCAGAGTAACTAGACTTTGACTTGAGGTACTGCACCGACACACTTTATTCGAGCAAATACCCAGTATGTACCTGGCAGATACCTGGAATGCGCCGCTCCTCACCTCTGACAAGCCCCGTTGCGTTTGCCTTCCCAGCCTGGGTTCATGCCTGGCTGACGGGCGGCTGATCTGTTAAATGATAATGATTAGGATTTAATAGGCTGCAATGCTTCGCGTGTCTACCAGATGGCATAAATTCATGAATTGTAATGCAGTATATATATATATACTGTGCAGTATTGCAGCCAGCGGGAATAAAATGCTTCAATCCCTGCCTGGAAAATACCTCAATGCACTCGGGCAGAAAACAGTCACAAACCTCAATACACCCGGGTATACCCGAATTCGTGGGACTAGCCGAGCTCGAATAAAGTGTGTCGCCAGTGTAGTCCTCCACTGCTTCCCTTAGCCAGGTACCTCGATTGTCCTCAATCTCCTGCATTAGGGGCTCGGGAAAATAAGGATACTCCAATCCATGAGATTGCTTACAGTATATCTCGCTACTATGGCCCTCTCAACCCTGCTTATTCTCACCCGCTTCTTATTCCCTGCTTTACCTGGCAGTACCCATGACAGTGGTTCTTCAGGGGCAATGAGATCATACAGTATAGAAGACCCCTTTGGGAAGACTATTCCCTTCTGGATTTCATCCCACCTCCTCACTAACTCCTCATGGCTTTCCTCAGCCGAGTATTCACCCACATTACACCAGTGATCAACTACATCTCCTCGCATTAAGATGAATCTGGTGCGGTCCAACCACTCAGAATACTCCTCATACAACGGAGCCCACCACTTGGTGCTATGCTCCGAGGACTGCTTCTTTACTGCTAACGCAGTCTCAGACTCCTCAGTCTCTCCACCAGAAGAGACACCAGATGTAGTATTTGAACGGGTGGCAGTCCCATAACGTTTTGGCCTTCCCCTTACAATATGGGTATAATTTGTGGGATTCATTTTCGGGGGTGTCACAGCAGGTATGACTTCCCTCCCCGACCCCTCATCAGACGTAAAACAGTCCCCCCAGTCCATGGCCAACCCAGGCCGTTCCTCCGACATGACCCGTGACTCCCCAGACCACCCTTGGCTCGAGCGGGACCCCGAGGGAGACGTGACAGGGGCAGGGATAGGGGCAGTGGCCTTGGGCAGAGGGAATGGGGAAGTGTTCTTACGTTGCGGCATCGTAATTAACCACTTGGCTATGCCACGACCCGTTGTGACTTTGGGCAGAGCAGGCTCACCACTCTTCTTGTTGCCCCGATTCTTCACCGCTTGCCGATCACTGTCCATTTCTTCTTGGGACAGGCTGGTACTGATCAGCTACGCTGACGGATGCTTCCGGTCGGCTCCGCTGTGGCTACCGGAAGTGACGTCATCATTCTCTCGCGAGGGCGCGCCATCTTGGGTGGGGTCCCCCACCTGAACTTCCTCCTCCATCTCGACGTCCAGCGCCAGATATTCGATGTCGCCCCTCAGCTCCACTTGGGTCTTGGTCGGGCCTTTCTCTTCGGCCGCCTCCATCGAAGCCTGTGGGAGGTAAGAGGGTACCTCACCACTCCGCTGGCTTGCGATGGGATCCTCTTCCTCCGACACGCTGAGAGTCGCCACGGCCGTGGGACTCTTCTACTGCTCCGGCCACACCAGCGCGTGCTGTCGGGGAATGTCTATACTCAACAGCTCGAGGTCACTGGTAAGTAACTCTTCCTTCTTTTCAGCACCGCTGTAGTGGCCCACCGGTAAGCGCATCACCACCGATGCATGGCTTCCGTTCTCATCGTCCGACGAGGCGGATGCCGAGGATGGTAAGGGTACCTCCGCAGGGGACCGACAGCGAGGTTCCAGGTTCTCGCTGCGGTTGCAGGCCTCAGCGCCATCCTTCTTGGGCACCATCATTAGTAGCGATCCCCATTCTCCGGGATCGACCTCCTTTCTTGATTTTTGGCAACGCCCCAGCCGTCAGCATGGCTGTATCTCCTCCCGCCTCCGCGTGCCCAGGCACGAACGGCTCCACGGCCCACAAGTAGTGGATGCCGCATTGAGGGCATCTCGCCATCGTACTGGCTTCTCCGCTACACTGCATACATAGACACTGTAGAATCTCTCGATCACCCGTCTTCACTACCAGGAAGCCTCCTGGAAGTTGGTAGGGGTGTATGTCAAAGTCCGCCATGGCACAGCTAGTAGTTGCACTGGTTAAGGGAGACACATGGCACAACAGTCTCTCTTGCTCACCAGCTCTTCGCAACTGAGGGACAGGAAGCGCACATCCGGCTCCTCCCTCAGTAAGTTCAGACTTCCATTGGCAGATGCAGGGACCCCTCCCTCTGGTGGAGATAAGAGGAGGGTCCCACAGCTTCACGTCATGACCCAGAATTGGCTCTGAGCCTGTCACATCCCAGGAGGGTGCGGCCACGGCTTTCGCACCACTTCCCCGATCAGGGTGGGGTTCTCTTTTTCGCGCCACTCTCGGCCAGGTTCCTGCAAAATCATTTTCTGTACACAGCCACACGGTCTCCCAGGGAAGCGGAAGCCGCCATTTTGGATTGCTCTGCAATCCCTACTAACAGCAGTTGTGACTTGAGTAGTAATCACCGCCTGGCAATCAGATACTCCATCCGCCTTCTCACAGATAATTGCAATGTCCTCACAGCTACAGTATCCTCCTGGGTTGCACCCCGGGAATTCAGGCAGGACAATAAAGGCGCGGCCACGGCTTTCGCGCCACTCCACAGCCTACTCAGTATAGGCATCTCCGCACATGGTTCCTCCGCTGTCCGCACAGAACGTGCGCTTCCCATCTCTGGCGCAAACCGCCATTTCGGGCTCTCCGCCTCGCGTGGGACCTCATCACTTATAGTCGCCATCTTTACTTTTTCTCTGCAATCGCACATGGTGCTCCTCTACTGGGCAGTCGCCATTTTGATGCAATAAAGTATGCCAGTGCATCTCTACATGTATCGTAAGTGTGTCTTAGTTGTGTTGCACTACCTCAGGCTAGGTTAAATCTTTCTTGTGTATGCTGCACACGATATCAGTCCAGTACATGTGCTCTGTGGTTAGTAGTCTGGTTACTGGCTAGAAGTAGGAAAAGGTGGTGGGACGGGCACTGCTAATTATATTAGGCTGGAGGCAAGGTGCTACAAAAAGGGGTACTTTATTACGGCATGATAGCCAATATAAAAAACAAGGAGGGTCCTCTGACGTGTTTCGTCCCTTATGGGGACTTTATCAAAGAGTTACTCTTTGATAAAGTCCCCGTTAGGGACGAAACGCGTCAGAGGACCCTCCTTGTTTTTTATATTGGCTATCATGCCGTAATAAAGTACCCCTTTTTGTAGCAACTTGCCTCCAGCCTGTTTTAATTAGCAGTGCCCGTCCCACCACCTTTTCCTGCTCTACCTTACCTCTGGAACGAGAGGCACGCAGCAGACCAGGAGCTACCTCATCATACCGGCCGCAGGAGTGTAAAAGAATTTAACTACCAACTGTGAGTAAATGTGCACATTCTCAGTGAGACTACGGGAGATTTGAAAAGCCCGCCCAGAGGGGGACCGCCGGGTGGAGCAACATACTCACCGGGAACAGGTTAGATGGCTTCTCCCCTCACTGCATGGATTATTATACTCATGGCTCACTCCACGCTGGAACAATAGGATTGAATTTATGCCTCAAGAGGATTAACCTGGTCTGTATATTACTACTGTTATGCTTACAAGCAACACTCAGGATATAGAGCACCCAATCGGGGATTTTCCCTTGTCTACACTGGCTAGAAGTACTCTGGGCTTCTCCATGCAGTACTTAGGGCATCACCTACTGTTGGCTACACCCTAGTGCAGACCCTCTCAGAAGTTCCTGACCCATGTTAACCAGGCTACCCCCCTTAGGCATCCTACGACTAGCTGCCTCAAGGTGACTAGAACAGCAATAGCCCTGTCTCCAGATCTACTTCACACCATACAGGGGCATCTAGGGTGTGCTTTGCGAGCAGACATTCTACCCCTGACTACCCCTAGGCTCCCTTCTCTCCGCAGCACTTTCCTGGTAGCATACATGTTCCTACATCAGTTTGCCTAGCTAAAGCCTGTCCTGATGCATCTCAGCAGTGCCTCCAAAAATGTAACGGTGTTTCCCCCCCCCCCCCCCCAATCTCACATTGGCCCCTTACGTGAGGAAACTGCCCCATGTTACATGTAATGTAGTGTGGTGCACATGCTGGCTTGCAGAACTCCTGAGTCTTCCGCGGTGATATGGGGAAATACATCAGGACTGGCTCATGAGGTAATGCTGAGAACTACTCACTTCTGGTACAGCGCCTCCATCTCTTCCAGTTCCCCACGACAGCAGGGAGGAGTCTCTGAAAGAGAACCTCTGGGTGCAGCTTCTCCATGAATGACTCCACTCTCAGGCAAGAAGGTTCTTTCATGTTGGATATTCTTTATTAACATCTTTAGTGGCAGACTGCCCATCATTGCGGCCGGTCTCTAGCCGCTCATCATAAAGGTTGCCCACCACAAGGAAGTCCCTGGACACCACTCCTAGTCAGGGCCCTAGAAGCTGTCCTTGCTCTTCCCTTACTCTCTAATAGTAAGGGGAAAAATCTGCCCACCTCTCCCCTGGGGGAGGGCCACAATCCTTACCAGAGCCCTGGCAGTGTGTTGGGTCAGACAGTCTCATTCAGGTGGGATGAGACACTCACACACACTAAATTCAGGAAGTGATGCATACTATATAGCTGCAGTAGGCACCACCCCTGTGTAACTGTAAGTGGATACAGAGCATGATGTCACTTCCTTCACTACACAATACACATCACTGGGAATGAGGGCAAACCTCATGATTAATCCTGGCAAACCTGCCCTTTTAACAGGGATTATTGCACAGGAGGAGAGAGGCATGTAACCCCAAAATTACACAGGGCTACATATATACATATATATATATATATATATATATATCTTCGACCTGCCTAAGACATGCAAATGAGCACACAGTAATATTTCCATTTGCTATATGCTTTACGGTGGAGGAATGGACCAGACTGTGCTGAAAAGCTGTGCAATGCAGCAAGCATAAGCTTATAGGGGTCCATGTCAAAATGGATTTGAAGCAAATGGTGACACGGTGTGCTCATTTGCATGTCATTTCCCAGAATCCCTTGCTGCAGTTTAAGCACTGTATGCTGGGTGATAATGGTGAAAGGCAGGGTTGCAGAGCTGTCTAAGACATGCAAATAAGCACACCGTAATTTTTCCATTTGATATATATTTGTATTAACCTCCTAAAATAATTTGTGGCGCCCATTGCAAGACCCCTGGCATTGAAGAGGTCAGTGTAAGTTAATGTCTGCAGTGGAATTTGAACTGAATAATCATCTCATTAGAACAGATGTTGTGCACATCAGCATGTTTCAGCATTGCCATGTTCCAGGATGCTGGGGTGTGGGTGCATCCGACGAGCCAACCTCTGTTGCTGCCAGATGTTGCCTTTGTCTGATACCGTGTGCTGTGCCAGACTCTGAAGAGCCATCCACCTGCCCAGCCTTCCATGGATCAGCAGCATTGTGTGGTGGGGACCGAGGGAAATTTCCCACCATCCTCTTTTATTCGTGATGATTTGTATTTTATGAGTGCAGTAAAACCCCACAGGGGTCCATAAAGCCTCTTGTTTGTAAATGTTATGTGTTCAGTATGCAGCTGTTTGTCTTCAATGGTGCTGAAAGGACACCGAGTCCCAAACCAAGAGTAAGTTGCTCATCTTTAGGTCCCAATACATGCATTTGAATCACTGCATGAAGAGGAGACACTTGGGTACTCAGAATAACTTTCTGATCTGGATGCAATTTTGAAATAATGCAATATCAAGCATTTGTGTTCATTAGACAGGGGGCAAGGTGTAGGCGCAATCCAAGCGAGCCATTTTTTTAACATAGGATTAAAGCAGGGGGTCTCCGGAACTGAACCCCATTAACGTCAGCTCTGGGGATCCCTTGGTTCCCGGGATACAGACTCCAAAGGGGGTGCTGGAATCTGCTGCAAGTTTAAAGCTCCCGCAGCATGTGAATCGCTTGCGGAAGCCGCACTGGATGATGTCTCAGCTTCCTATTGGCCAACAGGAGCGGCCATTATGTGAACCCCAGCTAGCAAGCCGGAGCAGCTGCTGGCACCCCATAGGGAGATAAGTATCTCCGAAAGCAGGGGTCCTAGAGCTGAAATTAATGGATTGAGCTCCGGCGACCCCCTGCTTCAATCCTACTGTAAGTTAAAAAAAAGGATTGTTTCTTTAAAAAAAAAAAAATGATTTCTTCCAAACCCAGGTTCCATAAATGATTGAAGCCCACGCGCCCCTCGGCATCCTCAGCTGGCGTCAGCTCCCGGAACAAAAAACACCTACAACCAGAGAGTGCATTGGCTATGTTATTCTCTAAAGTAAATGTTCTCCATTAGTCAGTGGAGCACCAATCTTCTCAGTAACCGCACCACTGGGGGAGAGCTGGCCATTAACACAATCAGTGCCTCTAGCACCCCCATTTAATCTGATCTGAATGACACCCTTTTGTTGCGCAGCAGCGCCGCCCGCAGCTCCGCGGCCACCGCCACCGGAAAGAGTTCCAAAAAGGTTACATTACGGACCAAACCTTCCCACCCCGGGTTTGTGGCCATCTCTCCGCACCCCAACGGCCATGAAAAAGTGCCCCAAAACCACAAGATTCAGGCACATCAGTAAAAAGCTGTAGATCGCCGTTTGACACCTCCGGCTCCAGCTGTAAGGTCCTCCCAATGAATAACTCAAAACAAACCTGCCACACTAATCATCCCGTAATGATGAAGTGATTTGGCTTCTTAAACCCTGCAGAAGCCAACACCAACCTACATTTAAATACCCTCCCCATTAGCAGGGCCCTATAGGCAAATGCCAAATGTCCCAGGAATGACTGCAGCTGCTTCAGTGTAATCTTTTTGACCATCATTGCTCCCTCAATCTTCCCATGTAACTCCCCCAGCTTGTTCCTAGGCAAATACCATGAAGACTGTGTAGATCTCGATTCCTAGGAACGCCAGCTTTGTCGAAGGACCCTACGTTTCTTCTTTTGCCAGTGGCCCCCCAAAACTTGACGCCAACTCCTGGAATCTTTTTTAACAAAAACTGCACCTCCCAGACCCTGCGGGATGACAAATAAAAACACATTGAGGTAGTCCAACACGCCTTCATTTGCTGTCACCTATCATAAAAATGGGCATGTGGCAGCAAACAAAATAAAAACACAAAATTGAACACCCCATTGGGAGGCAATGATAAACAAAACATTTCAACCCCCAAAGTCACACCCTAGTAGGTGAAGACAGTCAGGATGAACTGGCAGCAACAAAAAAGCGAACTCAATGTCTGTCTTGGCCAGCAACAAACCAGGACCACACCTTCTCACCAACTCCATTGCCTCATCAAACGAATATCTTTGTCAATATTGGAATTAACAGATGCCCCTTCCGGATATGACAGATTGCGTATAAGGCCGCGCTTATAGTCCCAGCAACGGCGATGCGACATCGCGTCAAAACAAGTGTATTGAATCCGTCACGTGCGCCTATAGTAGGAGCGCCGCGACGGAGCAACGTTTGGTCGCGATCGCTGGAAGTCAATGAAAATTGATTTTTCAGCGACCGCAGCGTGACGTCAGTGGGCACGTGAGCGGTTCAGCCAAACAAGAGGTTCTCTTCAGTGGCATATTCATCCACACCAGAACAGCAGGCAAATAAGGTGAGTCTCTTAATTCCCTTCTCTTTATATTCTCCCCTTTATGTCCAGCCCCTCTACCTGCTCCTCCCAAGTTTCATTAACACCATCAGTGCTGCATTGGACCTCCACCCCCCCCCCCCCTCCTTCATGACCCCCTTCCTGAGGATTACAGGGGGCTTCTGAAAACTTGACTAGCACAAGGTCTAAATCCAGGAATCTCGTGTGACTGCAGGTACAGAGGACACTGGGAAGCAACATGGTCAGTAAGTCTGAGATCAAGAGTACAGGCAGTCCTCGTTTTACAACGCTTCGTTTTACAACTAATGGCTTATCCAACGCTGTGCAATGCATACTTATATTCATTTTTACAACGCCAAAACGGCTTATCCAACGCTCTTACGACGCTTTGCAACGTTGTTTATGTATATGTGTGTATATATATATATATATATATACTAATAACCACACTGCCTATAGGAGTCTTTGAGCCTCTGCACATTGTGTTCTGTGTTTAATAGCCCACTCCTTTACTATTTTGGAGCTAATTAGCTGCTGTTAGGTGACTACATGTATCCACCATGAAACCTTTCTCTGCATACTAGATAGGTTTCTTTCCACCATACACAGCTTTATAGTGGCATTAGCACTCCTGACAGTGGAAGCACATTCATGAATATGTGCACAGGTATACTAACAACCACACTGCCTATAGGAGTCTATGAGCCTCTGCACATTGTGTTCTGTGTTTAACAGCCCACTCCTTTACTATTCAGGAGTTAACCAGTTGCTGTTAGGTGGCTACATGTTGGATTGTAGAGAGAGTGTATACTTTCCATTTATGGATTCATGATTTGCAAAGTGAGCACACACTGGTTTGAAATACTGATCTTTTTGTCTGTACCTAGCAAATTATGATCCATTTCACATTTCACCTTCACCATCTGGGACCTGTCTGAAACCTGAGACAGGTATTGAACAGCCCCTCACTGATACCAGCGTACACCTAATTAACCACTAATAGGGATTACTGTACACCGACTCCCTGGGACAGTTTGATCCAATTAACCTCAAATTGTCGCTTTACTTAGTTACCCGGAATATCATATATATTCATCATAGGGTATCATATATGTGTGTCATTTGTTGAATTTTAACACCCATTATTTTAATTAGTATAGCATTAAAAATTATTTTTAATTTTCACATCATACATCAGGGGGTATTGAGTGCTTATAGTGGGTTCTTGCTTCTTTATTACTCACCTTATACGTCACCCATTAGCACTTTACCCCCACACTATTACTTTGTACTTAGCTGAAGCAGGGTTCTTCTATATTGAACTCCGCTAGCTGGGAGCCTGGGGTAACACTTATTAGCGCAGCGCCTCCACTTACCCAGGATCCACGTCATGTAAGATTCACCTGGGCAAGAAACACACCGATAATTTACTATGTGCAATAATAAACTTATACTCTATATGAACCGTGGCAATAACCCAATATGCATACACTTATCTTATAACACTATACTTATACTTTATGATACCCTAACACCGCTAACTGATAATGTCCTTCTAACATCAGTGGCTCGGCCACACCCCAAGGGAATATTGTCCTGCACAATAGTGGCTCAGCCACGCTCTTATGAGTATGTCTTTATCCCGTCACACCGTGTAATAGAATAAAACGATAGCTAGGGTGACCAGATTTTGAAAATGAAAAACCGAGACACACAATTTTTTTTTTTACATTAACAGTTTATTTATTGTAGTACACTTATACTTTACTACCATTAGTCCTTGTTACATGTGTGTGTGTCTGTGTGTGTGTGTGTGTGTGTGTGTGTGTGTGTGTGTGTGTGTGTGTGTGTGTGTGTGTGTGTGTGTGTGTGTGTGTCAACCTCTCTAATCGAAAAAAAAAAAAGCCAGATGTGAATGATTCTGAACCCATTAACCAGTGTCAGGATGCCCCCTCTTTACAATTTCTAAAGCAGCAATCCCGCCTGGGATCTTACCTGATCCGCAGTCCCTCAAGGTACTATACTGGAGGGGAGGTGTTCCCTACCTGTCTTCCGATGTCTCCCGTGTGAAACTTGAGAGTCAGATCTGGAAGAAAGCAGGATAGGTTATTTTGGTGTAGGTATACGGCAGTTAAGATAAGACTGAGAGAGTGGGTGACAGAGTCAGAGAGAGAGTCAGAGAGAGAGTCAGAGAGAGAGAGTCAGAGAGAGAGTCAGAGAGAGAGAGTCAGAGAGAGAGAGAGTCAGAGAGAGAGTCAGAGAGAGTAAGAGAGACAGAGAGACAGAGAGAGTCAGAGAGAGAGACAGAGAGAGACAGAGAGAGACAGAGAGAGACAGAAAGAGACAGAGAGACAGACAGTCAGAGAGAGAGACACACACACACAGAGTGTGTGTGAGAGAGAGAGAGAGAGAGAGAGAGAGACACACACACACACAGAGTGTGTGTGAGAGAGAGAGAGAGAGAGAGAGAGAGAGAGAGAGAGAGAGAGAGAGTGGTAGACTGACTGACACTTGGTGGGTGGGTGACTGACACGTGGGTAGGTGACTGACTCTTGGATGGGCGCCCTAAGTTACCGGCGCCCCCCCTGTTGGCGGCCCTGTCCCCCATTCTCTCTCTACCCCCCCATTCTCTCTCCCTTCCCTCCCCCCCCCCATTCTCTCCCCCCCATTCTCCCAATCCCCTCTATTCTCTCTCTCCCCCCTGCATTCTCTCTGACCTGCACAGTGTTACGCTGTGCTCACCACGGACAAGGAGGGACCCCGAAACTGAGGTGAGATGGGTAACAAACTGCACCCACAGCTACGGGGACACGCCTGAAAAGTGGAAAATAGGCGTCTGGAACCGTCTGGGAGTATAAGATAAAGTAAGATACACGCCATACGAGAAGTGAGATTCCAGAAGATAGGTGGTACCGAGACCCTGGGGTCCAGAGCCGGGAGGTAGGTAGGAATCCGCAAACCGAGGTGAAGGGGTCGAGAAGTCCAGGAGGTCAGGATACAAGCCAAGGGCAGGAGACGAGAGCGGATCCACAGCCAGGCCGGTTCGGTACACAAGGGATCACTAAAGAGACAGGAACTGAGGCAGGCACGGCCGTGGTAAATACAAGTCATACAAAGTTATGCTCAGCCAAAGAATGAATGGCTGAGCAAGGTATAAATAGGAGGAAGGACCAATAGGGAGAGGGAGAGTAACAAGGGAGCGGCCCCAGGGAAGATAGTAATAGGTAGGGAGAAACTTACCACAGCTGTGTTGAATGTGCAGCTTGTGGGCGGTGCACGCGCATCAGGCGTGTGTGCCGCGCGGGCGAGACGCGGCTGGGGGCAGGAACTCCTCCTGAGGGAGGAAGTAAGGTTCCCCGGCCGTGCGCGCGCATGCGCGGGTTCAGTAGCCGCCGCAGTGAGCGGAGGAGAAGGGAGATCCCACCCGCGGCGGCGAGAAGGCAGAGCTGGCGCAGAGACAAGTAAAGTCTCGGGGGGTGCGCCGCGCGGGATAGACGCGCGAGGCCTCAGCTGGGGGCGGGAACTCCTCCTCAGGGAGGACGTAAGGTTTCCCGGCCATGCGCGCGCATGCGCGGGTTCAGTAGCCGCCGCAGTGAGCGGAGGAGAAGGGACATCCCGCCCGCGGTGGCGAGAAGGCAGAGCAGGCGCAGAGAAAGGTAAAGTCTCGGGGGGAACCCCCTTAGGGAGAGGTGTACCCCCGGACCTTACAGTACCCCCCCCCCCCTTGAGGAGCGGTCTCAGGACGACTCCAATATGGCTTTTGGGGAAATTTAGAGTGAAAGAATCTCAGCAGTCTGGGGGCATGTATTTGGTGGTAGGGTACCCAAGATCTTTCCTCTGGGTCAAAGCCCTTCCAGTGAACAGGTATTGCACCGAACCCCTCGTCCTCCTGGAATCCAGAATGGACTGAACTTCAAACTCCTCTTGCCCCTGAACTATGACTGGTTTAGGGTCAATCGGTGTCCTATGGAACCGTGGACTCTGGGACACAGGTTTCAGCAGTGACACGTGGAACACAGAGGGTATCCTCATGGATGGAGGAAGTTCCAGACGATATGCCACCGGATTGATCCATTCTATTACTGAGAATGGTCCCAAGAACCTGGGAGCCAGCTTGTGGCTTGGAGTCTTCAGTCTAATGTTCTTGGAGGAGAGCCAGACCTTATCCCCTGGTTTGAAGACTGGTGCCTGATGGCGATGACGATCTGCCTGTGCCTTTTGTCTGTGGGTTGCCTTTCTCAAGGCCTCTTGGATCCTTTTCCAGGATTCCTGAAGATCCTTGATTCAGTCATCGGCCGCTGGAACCCCGGAAGGAACTGGGGTGATGGGCAGCTGACCCGGGTGAAAACCATAATTAATGAAAAAAGGGGATTTCAACGTGGAGCTGTTCTTTAAAGAGTTATAGGAGAACTCTGCCCACGGAAGTAAATCTACCCAATTATCTTGGCTGTCTGCGATGAAGCATCGGAGGTATTGCTCCAGAGTCTGGTTCGTTCTCTCAGTCTGCCCATTAGTTTGGGGATGATACCCGGAAAAAAATGGAGGGTGATATCCATCCTGTGAGCGAAGGCCCGCCAAAATTTTGAGACGAATTGTGTACCTCGATCGGATACGATGGAAAGAGGAACTCTGTGAAGGCGGAATATTTCCTTAACAAAAACGTCTGCCAGGGTGGCGGAATTGGGCAGGCCTTTGAGAGGGATGAAATGGGCCTGTTTGGAAAAAGGATCCACGACAAACAAAATGGTGTTCATCCCTTTAGAGATTGGAAGTTCCACCACAAAGTCCATGGAGAGATGACTCCACGGGCGTTCAGGTATAGGGAGGGGTTGTAGAAGACCGTACGGCTTTTTACGAATGGTCTTAACCTGGGCGCAGATTGGACAGGTATTTACATACTCCGAAATGTCCTGCAACATGGTTGGCCACCAAAAGGTACGACCAATGAGGTCAGAAGTTCTGCTAATGCCTGGATGACCGACCGACCGACCTAGAAGAATGACCCCACTCAAGAATTTTCTTACGGAAGCGAGGAGCTGCATACATACGGCCGATCGGCACCTTAAGGCCACTCGGGAGGTTAGATTGTGCTGCCATGACCTGATCCAGGATGTCAAAAAAGTTAGCCGAAATTATATATTTGGCGGGTAAGATTGTTTCGGAGATAACTTCAGAATTGTCCTCAAACAGGAATTGACGTGAAAGTGCGATATGAGATAATTAAATCTCGGAAAAAGAAGAGACCATCGAGCCTGACGTGCCCCAAGGACTAAGTTTTTATGATCAGTAAAGATCGAAATGGGGGTCTCCGTTCCCTCCAGGAGATGTCTCCATTCCTGAAGGGCGAGTTTAATAGCCAGGAGCTCTCTGTTTCCGACGTCATAGTTCCGTTCTGCCGAATATTTTTTTTTTTTAAAAGAACCCACAAGGATGAAGTTTGGCCTGTGGGGACTGTCTCTGAGAGAGAATGGCGCCAGCACCGACGTCGGATGCGTCTACCTCTAGGGTAAAGGGAAGGCCGGGGTCAGGGTGACGCAAAATAGGAGCAGAAGCGAAAGATTTTTTGAGAGAGTCGAAGGCTTGGAGAGCTGCAGGAGACCAAACTGCTGTGTTAGCTCCCATTTTTGGTAAGGGCAGTAATGGGGGCCACGATGGAAGAAAAATTCTTGATGAATTTACGATAGTAATTCGCAAATCCCAAGAATTGCTGTATGGCTTTCAGGGAGGTGGGTTGTGGCCATTCTAGGACAGCCTTGAGTTTGACTGGGTCCATAGAGAAGCCAGTGCTAGAAAGTATTTATCCAAGAAAGGGAATGGAAGAAAGATGAAAAGAACATTTCTCTAGCTTAGCATAGAGATTGTTCTCCCGAAGGCGGGACAGGACTAATTTCGTGTGCTGAATGTGGTCAGAGAGGGATTTGAAAAAAATAAGGATATCGTCAAGGTATACGATGACGAAGCTGTCGAGGAGATCATGGAAGATCTCGTTGACAAACCCCTGGAAGACCGCCGGGGCATTACACAGGCCGAAAGGCATGACCAGGTATTCATAATGATATTTTCTCAACCCAGGGGGAGCATATAGGAGAAAACACAACAGAAAAGAAACACACTAAGTGCAGACAATATTGTTCAGGTGTGAAATATTGTGATGCTTGGCCTCTATGTGCTGCCTACTCACAGGATGTCAGTAGGATAGGTACAGTGGCGTGATATGTAGAGTCTGGTGGGTCCCTCTGGACATACACAGGAAGCAACTGGGACTGGGATGTCAGTAGCAGGTGTACATGGAAAGATAAAGACAGACCTCCATGGTGCAGATCAATGGTAAACAGATAAACTTTATGTAATAATAAAAAATGTGCACTCACAATGTTTAAAATCAATATAAGCGTTTTGTCACTATATAAGTGATAGGAAGGTAAGGTATGCCACTAAACGACGCATATGGAAACGGAGTTTTCTTGTTCACCTGCTGCCTCCTGCTTCTTTGGAATCCCAGCGTCGTTTAGTGGACCCGCCCAGGAGGTGAGAGGATTGGTGCCCGCGAACTGTCAATCAACCGCCGAACCGGAAGTGACGCGACGGAGCTAATCGTGCCCACCGGAAGTGACGCGACGCGCCGGAGACACCGCAGCAGGAGATCCCCACACTGTCATGGTGTAGAGAGGAGCACAGGGAGCCTGCGGATAAGAACTGTCCGGGATATCGGCGGTGCGGTGAGCTGTGGCAACCACACTTACCTTCCTATCACTTATATAGTGACAAAACGCTTAAATTGATTTTATACATTGTGAGTGCACATTTTTTATTATTACATAAAGTTTATCTGTTTACCATTGATCTGCACCATGGAGGTCTGTCTTTATCTTTCCATGTACACCTGCTACTGACATCCCAGTCCCAGTTGCTTCCTGTGTATGTCCAGAGGGACCCACCAGACTCTACATATCACGCCACTGTACCTATCCTACTGACATCCTGTGAGTAGGCAGCACATAGAGGCCAAGCATCACAATATTTCACACCTGAACAATATTGTCTGCACTTAGTGTGTTTATTTTCTGTTGTGTTTTCTCCTATATGCTCCCCCTGGGTTGAGAAAATATCGTTTGATCATCTGGGACCAGCCAAGACAGTCCCTTCCAGAGGGTTTGAGCAGGGGGTTACAACCTATATTATATTTTCACTACTGCACTATTTTTAGTCACAATTTTCATTTAGATCACTATATGTGTGTTATATATATTCACTGTATTATAAGTGATCACTAGCACCGAATTAGCGCCAGTTTCTTCACCAATCACGTTGTCACACAGGTATTCATAATGCCCATCCCGGGTGTTAAAGGCGGTTTTCCACTCGTCGCCCTGACGGATGCGGACGAGGAGGTTATAGGCTCCGCGGAGATCAAGTTTGGAAAAAATCGTTGCCCCCTGTAGACGATCGAAGAGATTGGAAATAAGTGGCAGGGGGTAACGATTCTTGGTTGTAATTTTGTTAAGACCTCTTTAGTCAATACAGGAGCGCAAGGAACCATCCTTTTTCTTAACAAAAAAAAATCCAGCTCCAGCTGGAGATGAAGAATTGCGGATAAAACCCTTCCTTAAATTATCCTGGATATACTCGGTCATGGCCTTGGACTCGGGTATGGATAGGGGGTAAGAACGGCTCTTGGGCAAGGTAGCACCGGGAAGAAGGGCAATCAAAGTCTCTATGGGGAGGTAACACCTCTGAACGTACCTTATCGAAGACGTCCGCCAGGTCCCAGTAGACCGTTGGGAGAGAAGTTTTGTACTCTGCGGGTAAATCCACTCCGGCTAACATCTGTTTGGGAGGAAGACATGTCTTGAGACACTGGGTGCTCCATCGTATGGGTTCTTTATTAGCCCAATCCAGTTGTGGGTTGTGTAGATGCAACCAGGGAAGTCCCAGAATCACATCTACCGATGGAGTGTGGATTACGTCCAAGATAATTTTCTCTTGGTGACCGTCCTCCGTGGAGAGGGATAAAGAACAAGTCTCCAGGGAAATAAAAGCTGATTGGAGAGGACGCCCGTCTATGGCCTCCAGACCAACTGGAACAGCCTTAAATTGGAAGGGAATCCCATTCCTATAGGCAAAACTCTGGTCAATAAAGTTTCCCTGAGACCCAGAATCTATAAATGCAGAGGCGGGGATAAGGGAGTTATTCCAGGATAGAGATATAGGCAGCATTATTCGCGTGGGAAGTGCTTTTGGAGAGGAAAGAGGAGAAGAGACTACACCCAACGAGACCCTCTCATACCTCATTGGGTCCTGGCGTTTCCCAGATGCAGAGGGCAGCTTACCAGCAGATGACCGGGGTGACCACAGTAATGGCACAGTCCACCCACTCGTCGGCGCTGTCTCTCAGCCGCGGATAACCGATGACTTCCGAGCTGCATAGGCTCGGGCTCATCCATGGGTTGGGGGACGTGATGGACGAGACTACGGCTGGAAGACCGGGAGGAGTTGTTACGAGGAAGAGCACGTTCAAGTCTCCTCTCTCGCAGCCGCTGGTCCACACGGATGCAGACCGCAATGAGATCCTCCAATCTGGTGGGTCTCTCCATAGTGGCCAGCTGGTCCTTGATGGCATCCGACAGTCCCTAAAGGCTGCTGATAGTGAGCCATCATTCCAGGAGGTCTCTGCCGCGATGGTCCGGAAGTCTAAAGCATACTTGGCGACAGGACGCGTACCCTGGGAAATATGGAAAAGAGAAGAATCTGCCGTAATTTGACGACCAGGCGTATCGAATACTTGCCTGAATTCTCAAAGAAAGCGAGAATAGTCATGCGTCATGGCAGGGTCCCGCTCCCAGATGGGGGATGTCCAGGCTAGGGCCTTTCCGTTCAAGAGAGACATAATATAGGCCACCTTTGAACGGGCAGTGGGGAAGCGCAAAGGAGATAGTTCAAATTGCATCTCGCACTGATTAAGAAACCCTCTGCATTCGTGGGGATCCCCTGCATAGCGGTTGGGAGCCGGGAGATGAGGATCCACAGCCACGGGAAGAACCGGGGAGGGAAACGCCACAGCTGCCATGGCAGAGGAGCCTGGGGAAGGCTGTAATGAGGAGAGTCTAGCGAGCTCCTGCGTCATGGAGGCAAGCTCCGCCTCTAGGTGGAGAAGTCGCTGCATGGGGCTTGGTTGCTCAACCTCTTCGGGGTCCATGTCTGTGGGGCTGAGCATAATGTTACGCTGTGTTCACCACGGACAAGGAGGGACCCCGAAACTGAGGTGAGATGGGTAACAAACTGCACCCACAGCTACGGAGACACACCGGGAAAGTGGAAAATAGGCGTCTGGAACCATCTGGGAGTATAAGATAAAGTAAGATACTCGCCAGACGAGAAGGGAGATTCCAGAAGATAGGTGGTACCGAGAGCCTGGGGTCCAGAGCCGGGAGGTAGGTAGGAATCCGCAAACCGAGGTGAAGGGGTCGAGAAGTCCAGGAGGTCAGGATACAAGCCAAGGGCAGGAGACGAGAGCGGATCCACAGCCAGGCCGGTTCGGTACGCAAGGGATCACTAAAGAGACAGGAACTGAGGCAGGCACGACTGTGGTAAATACAGGTCATACCAAGCTATGCTCAGCCAAAGAATGAATGGCTGAGCAAGGTATAAATAGGGGGAAGGACCAATAGGGAGAGGGAGAGTAACAAGGGAGCGGCCCCAGGGAAGATAGTAATAGGTAGGGAGAAACTTACCACAGCTGTGTTGAATGTGCAGCTTGTGGGCGGTGCACGTGCATCAGGCGTGTGTGCCGCGCGGGAGAGACGCGCACAGCCCCAGCTGGGGGCAGGAACTCCTCCTGAGGGAGGACGTAAGGTTCCCCGGCCGTGCGCGCGCATGCGCGGGTTCAGTAGCCGCCGTGGGGAGCGGAGGAGAAGGGAGATCCCGCCCGCGGCGGCGAGAAGGCAGAGCAGGCGCAGAGACAGGTAAAGTCTCGGGGGGAACCCCCTTAGAGAGAGGTGTTCCCCCGGACTTTACACACAGACGCACACAGTCACTGACCCCCCTCCCCCCCCACACACACACACTGATAAACACACATACACACACTGATACACACACACACTGATACACACACACACACACACACACACACACACACACTGATACACACACACAAAGTGGAGTACAGACAGAGGCAGCCACGAGCAGGTGGCTCCCCCTGCACCCACCCCCGCGCCCATCTCCCGCACCAGGGGGGGGGGGGTGGGAGCGCCGGGACGCAAAGGTACAAACTGCCGCCCCCCTCCCCCGGCAGGCAGCCTATCACCCCGGGCGGGCAGCCACGGGTTCCCGGGGCAGAAAAATGGGAGGACACCGCGCAGCCACCACTGCCCGCCCCCATCTCCTGCACGAAGGGGACCGGGGGGGAAGGGAGCACCAGGACAGGAGGCAAAGGAACAAAACCCACCTACTATCACCCCAGGCGGGCAAAGGGGGGGAGACACCACGCAGCCGACAGAGGAGCCAGGAGCGGGAAGAAACACACACACCACGTGTGCTCTGCAGAAGGAAGCGGAAGCCCCGCCCCGGCACCCTCTGACCTGCAGCCAATCCCCTGCAGCCCAGCCGGCATTCTAAGTCCCGCCCCCCCGGCATCCATTCATTCAACATAGAAAAAAAAAAACTTACCTGCTCCCGCACGGCATCCTCCTCACCGCCGCATACCGGGACCAGGGCCAAAACCCGGGACATTTCCGGGACGGATAGGGAACCGGGACAGGACACAAAAAACCAGGACTGTCCTCGCCAAAACCGGGACAAATGGTCACCCTAACGATAGCGGCGGGTACTTAGGCCTTGGCCATTCGCTAGTGTCTCCAAATAGTTATATCTAAGGCGGGATCAGCGCCTGTTGACCGGTGTTGGTGCACTTGACGTATCTACTACCTTCCGGTCACGGCGGTGACCGGTAATACTTCGAAAAGGATCAGCCGAATCCTTGCTTGTCTTGGATATCCGCAGTGCAGCTGTCTGGTCCCAAGCAGCTCACCAGCAAACCTGCTCCGCACGCTTGTCCCTAACTGTCTACACAGTAAGGTGACTGATCGCTACCACTATGGGCGTCCCTGCAGCACAGCAACCTACTGTGGCTCAGGGGTTTCTCCTAAGGGCCTGCGGGGTAAAGCTAGCCTATGCAGGCGGGTCACAGACCCCCTGCACGCATACACCCTCCTCCTTTACCTTCCAGATCCCCTCTGACTAGCGTGGCCTCTCCCCCACGCTTCCCTTTCCTCCTCCCGTAATTCTAGCCTTCTGATTGGCTCTTCAAGTCAGGTGACTGCCCAGGAGCTCATAGGAGTTGTAGTTCCTCAACGGAGCCTCTCTGCCTTGAGCTGCACAGACTCACAGCTATTGCATCAGCCTCTGCAACACTGTTGCAGACCTCCACATGACTCTCCTGAACAGAGTCAAAACACCAACTGAACACACATATGAGGTTCCTACCAGATCCCTACATATATATATATATATATATATATACACATACACAACATTGCAAAGCGTCGTAAGAGCATATACAGGCGGTCCTCGTTTTACGACGCTTCGTTTTACGACGAACGGCTTATCCGACGCTTGTCAATGCATACCTATGGCCCGTTTTACGACGCCCGAACGGCTTATCCGACGCTCTTACGACGCTTTAAAAAATTGCTACAAATGAACAACCAGACGGCTGCAGGCTAAGGAGATCATTCTGAACAGTCTGTGTGAAGGTTTGGTGGTGTATTTTAGGCCCTAAACCATGGCTGATCAAAGCAAAAAGCAAAGTGCTGCTACTCCAAAAAGGAATAGAAAATCTATAACTTTGGAGACCAAGCACAACATCATAAAGCGCTCTGAGAAAGGAGAGACGAACACAGAAATTGGACGTTCCTTGGATATACCTCGCACAACTATTGTGACTATAATAAAAGACAAGGCAAGAATCCTGGAACAGATCAAGGGCTCAGCACCTATGCAAGGTACGACAATAAGGCAACGTGCTGGGCATATTGCTGAGGTAGAAAAACTCCTCATCATATGGCTGGAAGATCAATCCCAGCGTCATGTGCCCATTAGTTTAGCCTTAATTCAGGCCAAGGCTTTGAGTCTGTATGAGGACATTAAGCAACAGCATGGAGAAGGGGCCACTGAGGAAACGTTCACTGCAAGTAAGGGCTGGTTTATGCGGTTTAAAGAGAGGGCAAACTTGCATAACATTAAAGTGACCGGTGAAGCTGCTAGTGCTGATGAGGAGGCAGCTAAAACCTTCCCTGTTACATTGGCCAAAATTATAGAGGACGGTGGCTATTGCGCACGTCAAGTGTTCAATGTTGATGAGACTGGGCTCTACTGGAAGAAAATGCCCAGTAGAAGCTACATTGCAAGAGAGGAAAAATCTATGCCCGGGTTTAAAGTTGCAAAGGACAGGCTGACTCTTCTGCTTGGTTCAAATGCTGCAGGTGATTTTAAGCTAAAACCTTTGCTTGTTTATCATGCAGAAAACCCTAGGGCATTCAAGGGTTATGCAAAGCACACACTTCCAGTGATTTGGAAGTCCAACCGTAAAGCATGGGTAACAGGGAGCCTTTTTGAGGACTGGTTCCAGCATCAATTTGTTCCGAGTGTGCAATTATATTGCATGAACCAGAACCTCGATTTCAAAGCGTTGCTGCTCCTGGACAATGCTCCTGGCCATCCCGTGTACCTGGATGACCATCATCCAAACGTCATGGTGGTGTTCATGCCCCCCAACACCACCTCACTGATACAGCCGATGGACCAGGGTGTTATCGCTTCCTTCAAGGCCTACTATCTTAGGCGAACATTTGCCCAGGCCATCAGAGCAACCGATGTGGAAGGTGGTCCAACCCTAAAAGAATTTTGGAAGGGTTACAACATTCTTCATGCAGTGAGAAACATCGGAGAGGCATGGAATGAGGTGAAACAATCCAATCTAAACGGAGTTTGGCGTAATTTGTGCCCGGATTTTGTGTCTGATGTCCAAGGCCTTACAGAGACTGTTGCAGAAGTTACAGAAACTGTTGTGCAAATGGCCAGAGATCTCAACTTGGAGGTGGAAACCGAGGATATTGAGGAGTTGCTCGCCTCACATTCTAACGAGTTGAGCAATGAAGACCTCATGCAATTAGAGGAGCAAAAAATTGCTGAAGAGGAGGCCCACCAATCTGCTGATGTGGCACAGCCACAGCCACGTAAATCTTTGTCTAGCAAAATGTTGGCTGCGGCATTCAAGCACATTGATAGCGCACTGGCCATATTTGAGGACAATGACCCTAACATTGAACGGAGT
>NC_134485.1:11488340-11538690 GCF_040206685.1 Ascaphus truei | reverse complement strand
GCAAGAAATCAGTTTTGACTGATTTCACGCACATCGCGCGCCCCCTCCCGCTTCATCGCGCATGCGGCCGCACGCTGTATAAACGCGATAACTGCCTTTGGGCAGTCTGATCGCTCAGCATGCGGATGTGTCCGCGCGGCCTGCCCCTCTATGGACGCAGCCTTACTCCTGAAGGGAGCACGGCCTGCATTTGGGCTGACCCCAGAACCTCTGTGGCACTGCTCTAAAGGTTTTATTCAGGGGTATCTGAGGCGGTGAGTCGTCTTTGGCTGTGGAGCTTTATGAATAAGCCACTAAATGATTATTATCTGCAGTCAATTTGAAAGGTTTATAAACCAGACATCCCGGCTTTAATTACAATGGTGCCTTATGAAGTCTTGCACATTCATCTCATGTTAAACGGGCATCATGCCTACCACCGAGAAAAAGCTTATTACCTTGGAAAACAAGCAATGCTGGGTACAACTCCACTGTTCATCACCATCACATCATATGGATTGAGGCTCTTCCTTGTTCTGCAATGTGTTGTGTAGTTTAAAGATGATGAGAACATTTCAGTTGAATTTATTTATTTTATGTATGTATATAGCAAATAAAAATCCCACGTTGTGAGCACATTCACATCTCAGACAGGTCTGCAGCCCTGCCCTTCCCCATTATCTCTTAGCACACCGTGCTTCCATTGCAGCCAGGGATTCTGGGTAATGACATGCAAATGAGCATACCGTGTGTCACCCTTTACATTTTAACATGGAGCCCTATACGCGTACGCCTGCCGCATTACACAGCTTTTCAGCACAGCCTGGGTTAAAGAAGTGCAAAGCCAGTAAACCTACTCACAGACTAGTTGGGTCTCTTCAGTGCGAGGCTGGTTACACTGACTTTGCAATGTGAAGCTGGGACCTCCACCGTATAGCAAATAAAAATATCACTTGTGAGCACATTCACACGTATTCAAACCAAAGGAATCTCACAGCCAAATTGGTATTTACAAACCTGAAAGATTTTAGGTGAGGGCTCTGCCCTGGGAACTGGCTACACCAAAGCACCACAGACTGTTATTGTGTCTGTGTAACCCCTCGTTGCCCGACTCCTGAGGAGTGTCACTGTGAGGTACAGTAGTGTAGATGTGGTGCCACAGACTCTCTTTACCGTCTCAGGGTGCTGGCATTCTCCTGGCTGGTGAGCTCTCAGGGTGGTAATAAAGGGCGCCAGGAACTTTTATACAAACAGGACAGGCTTTATTGACAGAAAGGCTTTTCTCTTAGATTCTCTTCCCTGTGTCCATACAGCTCCACAGGGAAGTGCACATGGCTTACATCACTCTTGTCTTGTAAGTTGTACAGTACATATCACAGGGGAATATTCATTTCAATAACCTCTGAGATCATGGAGTCCTCTGCAGACACTTTCCCAGAACTTCTGCCTGGGGATGTAATGCCACCAGGGTTCCCATCTACCCCTCATTAATACAAAACCCAGCTGTCCTCTTCAGTGACCTGATGTGCCTACTTCTTTCAAGGCCCTAGAGACCCCATGTGTTTGGAAATCCCACGCAAAGGAAAGCTGCCACGCTTATGGCCTTGCCATTAGCTAGTGAGTGGCCCTATCTATGTAGGAACACTTCCCTGACTATAAAACAACAAAGGTGATCTTACATCTGTAGCACTGCTCCCCCTCCCCCACCCACCCCCTTCCTCTCTGGGAGATGTTACTTCTGCTACTAAGATGTTGTGGTGCTGGCATACCTGTGACGGTCAGGAGAGCTGAGATGTCCGCGTTGGTGTGGGGACAGGGACAGGCTTTTGATGTACTCAGACTTCGTTCATGGTGACAGCGTCTCCAGCTTCAGTGAGCTCCAGGAATCCCAGAGCAGTTCTCACCAAGGCACACTTCATTCTCTCCCGTGCCTAATATACTGCAACTCAGGCAGGGGTATATAAAACAAAGGGCTTTATTGCAGACGGTACACACACAGTGGATGCACGTGGATAGCAGAAGTTCCCCAGACCTCTGGATGTGCTGGACCTCTGGTAGTATTGAGGTCTCTGTAGAATTTAGATGGTCTCGGGCACGCTCATCCCGGATGGGAGAGTCTCACAGCCCTTCCAGTCTCTCCCGACTCCACAGTTTGGGACTAACAGTTTGGCACTTCCTCTCTGAGATCTGGAAGGGGAGGGCCTAGTGTCTCCACCACTATTGGCTGTACACAAACACCAGGTCAATGCCTCTTCTGTCAGCCAAAGAGTAGCATGAGGGGGGTTCAATGCCCCTTGGAATAGCTTGTCACAGCCAGCAGAGCTATCTGGACTTATGTGACAAGGGCAGAGAGGCAGCTGGGACCAGCCCTGTTACACATCATTACACATAGAGTTTCACACTTGCTAGACTAGGACGACATACAGCCTCTTTCACCTGGAGTCCTCCTGGTGTTGATGGGGTACTCCTGGGGTCTGAGGCCCAACCCCCTATACCTCTACCTTTATACCACTTAGTGACCTCACAGGTCACCATAGTTGCAGAGGCGTGGTTGGGCTCCTCATTACATACTCATTACATAGGGAGGAGGAGTGGCTCAGTGAGTAAAGACACTGACTGGCACTGAGAGTTTGAAGCAGGGGAGTCGGCTCCTTGTGACCTTGGGCAAGTCACTTTATCTCCCTGTGCCTCAGGCACCAAAAAACATAGATTGTAAATTCCACGGGGCAGGGACCTGTGTCTGCAAAATGTCTCTGTAAAGCGCTACTTATAACTAGCAGCGCTATACAAGAACATGCTATTATTACACTCCACCCCTGATACTGGACAAATTCATGGGTGTTCTCCCAGAATAGGGGCGGGGCTTACATGGCAGCTGTCTGAATTGCAACAATACCTTAAAGTCATTGCCTTGCTACACCGCCCCAGACATTAACCCCTATGTACTTTTAGTAACCCAGAGGGGGGTTACATCTGTCTTTCAAAGTTCAATGGCCAACGTTGTGTATCCATAATGCGGTGGAGCACAAGAAGCCACGGGAAAGGAACAGCCAGACAAGGGTGGAGAAGCTTGGTGTGTGGCTATGGCCCTTCCATCTCCCTCACTGCCAGAGCCAGAGCGGCAGACATATTTCTGAGCACGGTCTTGAAGGCCGCCCTGGAATGGGCTATGGTTCTGGTGGAGCACATGGATGGCTGAGTGGTTCTAAAATCTTGCATTTGTCAAAGGAACAGTTATCATTTGCACCCAAAACGTGTTTTAAAGGCAATTTTCTTTCCCAACAAGCTACTGTTTCTAACCACCAGAATACAGCATCGCTACTGTTTCTAACCACCAGAATACAGCATCGCTTCTGTTTCTAACCACCAGAATACAGCATCGCTTCTCTTTCTAACCACCAGAATACAGCATCGCTTCTGTTTCTAACCACCAGAATACAGCATCGCTTCTCTTTCTAACCACCAGAATACAGCGTCGCTTCTGTTTCTAACCACCAGAATATAGCATCGCTTCTGTTTCTAACCACCAGAATACAGCATCGCTTCTGTTTCTAACCACCAGAATACAGCGTCGCTTCTGTTTCTAACCACCAGAATACAGCGTCGCTTCTGTTTCTAACCACCAGAATACAGCGTCGCTTCTGTTTCTAACCACCAGAATACAGCGTCGCTTCTGTTTCTAACCACCTGAATACAGCGTCGCTTCTGTTTCTAACCACCAGAATACAGCGTCGCTTCTGTTTCTAACCACCAGAATACAGCATCGCTTCTGTTTCTAACCACCAGAATACAGCGTCGCTTCTGTTTCTAACCACCAGAATACAGCGTCGCTTCTGTTTCTAACCACCGGAATACAGCATTGCTTCTGTTTCTAACCACCAGAATACAGCGTCGCTTCTGTTTCTAACCACCAGAATACAGCATTGCTTCTGTTTCTAACCACCAGTCGCTTCTGTTTCTAACCACCAGAATACAGCGTCGCTTCTGTTTCTAACCACCAGAATACAGCGTCGCTTCTGTTTCTAACCTCCAGAATACAGCATCGCTTCTGTTTCTAACCACCAGAATACAGCGCCGCTTCTGTTTCTAACCACCAGAATACAGCGCCGCTTCTGTTTCTAACCACCTGAATACAGCGTCGCTTCTGTTTCTAACCACCAGAATACAGCGTCGCTTCTGTTTCTAACCACCAGAATACAGCGTCGCTACTGTTTCTAACCACCAGAATACAGCGTCGCTACTGTTTCTAACCACCAGAATACAGCGTCGCTTCTGTTTCTAACCACCAGAATACAGCGTCGCTTCTGTTTCTAACCACCAGAATACAGCGTCGCTTCTGTTTCTAACCACCAGAATACAGCATCGCTACTGTTTCTAACCACCAGAATACAGCATCGCTACTGTTTCTAACCACCAGAATACAGCGTCGCTTCTGTTTCTAACCACCAGAATACAGCGTCGCTTCTGTTTCTAACCACCAGAATACAGCATCGCTTCTGTTTCTAACCACCAGAATACAGCATCGCTTCTGTTTCTAACCTCCAGAATACAGCGTCGCTTCTGTTTTTCATAAGATTATTATGGACACATTTGCATTTCAAACTGCACATCAGAAGGATGTTGGGCAGCCAATGTGGATGGAAATGTTAGGATTTTGGGAACTACCGAGTCCTCACAACCCTTTAGCACTGTATTTAAAATGTTGGAGGTAAAATACATTGCCTTGGGAAACTTTTGCCTCCTATTCCATGTTTGTTCTTGCTAAGTATGAAGGTGCTGCATTCAGGGAGGAGGCCTGGTGTTGGATGAAATAGAGGATAAGCAAGCTTTCCACTGTCTACTTTTAATTCAATCACAGGTCACACAAGGATGAATTTAGCTTCTGAAAATAAAAAGCACAGAGCGCGTGCCCACTGCACAATAAAGTATCGTGTACATACAAGTTTCTCCGTGCATACACAGAACCCACAGTGCAGCCATATTGAACTTATGACAATGCTGCCGCCTACTGGCCATCACTAGGAATAGCAGTATCATAATGAACTGCTTCTGCGAGCTATAATCGAGACTCATAACTCAGACTCATTCTGCTGCGTTATTATTACATCCCTGATTCATTTTCATGGCTGGTTTTATTGCGGCTTTCATGGATGATGGCTCAACAACATTGTGAATAACCTTTTGGAAGGTCCCATCACTAAAAGGGTTAATGGGTGGCACCCCTGATCCTTATTATGAAGGTAACCTAGACTTGGTATTGCAGCACTTAATTTATTGAGAGCTTCATTACCTCGTGTTGTCTTTCCTGCAGTGAATAGGCCCTTTAAAAGTAAGTTAATGGGCAACAATATGACACAGGTCACCACTGTTATGGCTCATCTATAGAAGGCAGACTTCCTCATTCACAGAATTGTCCTCATATAATTCAGTGGAGCATCAGTCTTTACAATTGTTTCACTCAAATGTATTCACTTATTTGTGTTCCTGGGATCATAATATCTATTCTAGGCATGGACTATGAAAAACAGCCATCCTTGTGCAAGCCTTCTGTACAGTAGCTACTGTAAGAGTCACTCCATACTCAAGCTTCCCTGCTTGTGTGTATACATTGAGTCTAAAGGGTCTAATGCTAAGGCATGCGTTTCACATTTTTATTGGTTAAGAAACCCTAGAATTATATTGTGAAATTCTGGGGTTCCCCAACCATCTCCCCTTTCCCGACTATCTTCCCCCTAAACGGTTCTCTCCCCCCGTTCCGTCTCTCTTTCCCTTACACTCCTCCTCTCTCTTCCTCTCTTCCACCCCGCCCTCTCTTCCCCTCTTACACCACTTACACTCCCCAGCTCTCTCTTCTCCTCTTACACCACTTACACTCCCCAGCTCTCTCTTCTCCTCTTACACTCCACCCTCTCTTACCCTCTTTCGATCCCCCACCTTTGGGGATGATTCGGTGGCGCGGCCATGACATCACGGAGCGGGTTTGCCCTCAATGGGCGAACTGCTCACATGACGCGTGAGCAAGACAAATTCAATTTTGCTTGCTTCGGCAAGCAGCTAAGCGCCGAGCATGTGCAGGCGCTCGCTCACGCTGGCCACACACATTGGTGCAATGTGTTTCATCGTGGCCAGTGTAAGCGCGCTCGCCCGCTCAGCACCACCCTGGCCACAGCGTTAGGCTCGTCACAGTCTGGTCCAAATGGTGGTCCATTCCTCCCTGGACATGAGTACTTGAGCATAACTGTGGTACCCAAATGGCTTTAACACCTTCGCAACCTCTGAGGCTTTCATGTCCGAGTCCCGAGCTGACTTGATGGCACCAGGCTTGGTAGCCACATGGTCTCTCGGAACCGTGGACCTGGAAGTCCCCAGCTCATATACCGTGCACAGGCATATGTACTTTTATACACTTTAATAAAAGGTACTTTCACATATTTTTTCTAAGTCCATTGGTTATGGGGAATAGAATGACAAAGGGTGCAGGTTCATTTTCACCAGCCGTATCCCCACACTGAAAACTGGACTTAGACTTTTAAAACCCTTGCAACCTTATCTATAGTTGGAGTACCCCCAGAACCCCTATACCAGGCTCTGGGTGATCAGGGGATTAACTGGGAATCCCCCCTTATACTAGGGACCCCTTTTCCATTTCAGGGCTACCTTGCACCCCTATGCCCCATTTACCTTTCTGGTCTGTGCTGAAGCAGGGAGTCCTAGCGGTGAGTTGCGCAAGCGTTTTCAAGGGGAGATTTTGCCGGAGCATTGTGTCTCAATATATCCGAGAAGCCGACCTGATTCCCGGGTACATGTTTGGGGTATCCGGCAACTCTGGAACCCTGCTACCTAGACACATTCTGTCCGTAAAACCCCCCTTGAAACTCATAGCCTAGCAATCTCTGCTTGCTGGCACACCTGGAAAGGTAAAACACAGAAAATTCTTTATTGTCGCATAATTACATACATTGCAGATACAATAAACAGGTTCAAGAGCTGACACTCTAAAACCCCAAATATGGATCAGAGGTAACCAGATGGGCTTAATTCCTTTATTGAGAGCCTGGTTACCCCCTCACCGTCACATTACCCCACTCTCTCTTCCTCTCTTACACTCCCCGTCTCTCTTCCCCCATATTGTGATATCGGAAATAGTTACATGGAGCAATAAGAGGGCTTACAGTAACACACATATTACAATGGTACAATGTTGGCATCTATAGTGACCAGTAAGGGTGACTGAACCATAAATGCTAATTTCCTCATTTTCCACCACACAACAATGACCCCTCATGATACTATTCAATACTATTTCTCCTTTGCTGATAAATTACTTTTAGTGTTATGTAAAATGTACCATTGACATCCTGGCCACCCCAAGGTTAGATGTATATGAGCCTGTAGATGTTCTGCCGCAGGACTGTACGATCCATTATTAATGATGGCCATACAGTGCATTGATCGTACACTGTTGGATTGTCTACTATTGCATTTTCAACATTGAAATTTAATTCTTAATCCATAAATCTAACCTTACTGGAGCCCCATAAACATGTATATATTTAAGCATAAATCCTTGGAACTCAGATTTATTTGCTTTCTTTTTTCTAATATAATCAGACGTGTACGTTCCCCCAAGTGCTTGACTGCGTGGGTCATAAATCTGAGATCATCTGGTTCCCACAATATTGGAAATTAAAAATTAATCATCTCGTAGGTTCCCTGAGATGGTTAACATGGCTACTGGCTACTTCAGTAAAATTACATCAGTAGCATGAAGGATGTGGAGCATATACTCAGAGATGCCTTCAGTGGAATGAGCCAGTGGAATTAATATGCAAACACAGACACTTTTCTTTGTCATCACTGTTCCTAAGTGACTGATGGACAAGGAAATTGCTTGTTGCTTTATTGGATTGCAAAGTTTTAGTTTCAATATGTCTGTAAACAGAGGCTCTCGCGGTATAAAAGCAATGAGATAATGCACTGGGACGAACCCACAATGCTGACCACGTTGAAAAATAAAATTTGTTTTAGTTTGCCGATTTAATTAAACATGCTGAATGTGCACCTAACACAACAGTACACAGCCCCTGTGACAGCCAAGGAGTTAATACATCCAGCGGTATCCAAAGCAAATATATGCCGTTGTATGGGGAAATACAACATGGCAGCATTAAGGCTATTGCAAAATAATCCCTTGATGAAGCCAGTTTTGCGAAACGCGTAGGATTAAGCAAGTTGAATGGTCTCATATTCCCAGAGTCCTTGAGAGATCCACTTCTGGGTATCCCCAAACCCGTGGAGTGGTATGTCACTGCGCTTCTAGTCAGCGGACAGAATGTCGCTCGCAACCGGCGGTGTGGCAGTCAAGTAGCAGCGCTACGCGAGTGCTCTGAATAAGGCTGCGGCCAGGCCGGGAGCGAGCGTGCTGGCACTCGTTCGCAGTGACGTCACGCTTCCTGTTTGGCCGGTAGATTCGTGGCCGGCTAGGTGCGCGTGTGTCGGGGGCGTGCCCATGACGTCACGGAGCTGGTTCACCCTCATTGGGCGAAACGCTCACGTGACACGCCAGCAAGAGGCAAATTCAATTTTGCTTGCTTTGGCAAGCAGCTAAGCGCCGAGCATGCGCAGGCGCTCGCTCACGCTGGCCACACACAGAAATGTGTATCATCGCTTCCAGCGTGAGCACCCGCTCAGCATAACCCTGGCCGCAGCCTAAGAAGGTGCTTGCGGTTGGCAGGAGGGAAAAGGAACCCTCATTAGTGAATCGAAAGGACAGAGCGGTATGCTGACCAGATCATCCGGCAAACTGTTTTTCCTTTGTACCCGGTGATTATATCCCTGTTATCTTGTAAGTGCATCTATTTTTGTGTGTTTTGACTATGAAAAGGTTTTGTTTTTTTATTTATATCAACTCCCCCCCCCCCCCCCCCCAAGAATCCTATTGCAAGATAATACCAAATCCAGGGCAAGGAAAGCAGGTTTTAATTATTTAACTATTTAAGTGCCGGGGAAACAAATATTGCCCTGCAACCATGTTCTCCACCTGTACCAGCACTGGGGGGATTTGCGTCATGGTTCACTTAATTTGTAGTATTTCTTCACCCAGATGTAATAATGCGAATGTAAATAATACTCTGCATATACGAATTAGCATACATCCCAGGTATTTCGTGTGTGTGTGTTCGGGTTGATATATACTGTGTGTAGCACTTGAGACTCTCTCTCCCCACCATTAGATAAGATAGACTTAATGAGTCATGTCATTTGAAGCTAAAGCGACACAGTGCTCACTAAGGCTAAGGTCCCGTTGCACGCGTCCGCACGGCTGGCTTGCTTGCCGGCGGCGCGTGCAACTCGCTGTACCGCGATCTGCGGTCTACAGGATGCTTTTCTCGGAGCGGGGGGGGCGTGGCCAAACGGGTCGGGGGGGGCGCGGCCATGACGTGAGGGGGCGCGGCCATGACGTGAGGGGCCGGAGCGGGAGGTGGGAGGATTGACTGGGAGGATTGACAGGGAGGGGAGGATTGACCCCCCCTCCTCCTGTTCAATGTCCCTCCCGCCCATCCTCCTGTTCAATGTCCCTCCCGCCCCTCCTCCTGTTCAATGTCCCTCCCGCCCCTCCTCCTGTTCAATGTCCCTCCCGCCCCTCCTCCTGTTCAATGTCCCTCCCGCCCCTCCTCCTGTTCAATGTCCCTCCCGCCCCTCCTCCTGTTCAATGTCCCTCCCGCCCCTCCTCCTGTTCAATGTCCCTCCCGCCCCTCCTCCTGTTCAATGTCCCTCCCGCCCCTCCTCCTGTTCAATGTCCCTCCCCCCTCCTCCTGTTCAATGTCCCTCCCCCCTCCTCCTGTTCACTGTCCCTCCCCCCTCCTCCTGTTCACTGTCCCTCCCCCCTCCTCTTGTTCACTGTCCCTCCCCCTCCTCCTGTTCACTGTCCCTCCCCCTCCTCCTGTTCACTGTGTGTGTGTTCACTGTGTGTCAGTCAGTAAGTGTATGTGAGTGTCAGTCAGTGTGTGTGCGTGTGTCAGTCAGTGTGTGTGTGTGTCCCTCCCTCCCATCTCCTGTTAACTGTCTCTCCCCCTCCTCCTGTCCACTGTCCCTCCCCCCTCCTCCTGTCCACTGTCCCTCCCCCTCCTGTCCACTGTCCCTCCCCCCTCCTCCTGTCCACTGTCCCTCCCCCCCTCCTCCTGTCCACTGTCCCTCCCCCCTCCTCCTGTCCACTGTCCCTCCCCCTCCTCCTGTCCACTGTCCCTCCCCCCCTCCTCCTGTCCACTGTCCCTCCCCCCTCCTCCTGTCCACTGTCCCTCCCCCCCTCCTCCTGTCCACTGTCCCTCCCCCCTCCTCCTGTCCACTGTCCCTCCCCCCTCCTCCTGTCCACTGTCCCTCCCCCTCCTCCTGTCCACTGTCCCTCCCCCCTCCTCCTGTCCACTGTCCCTCCCCCCCTCCTCCTGTCCACTGTCCCTCCCCCCTCCTCCTGTCCACTGTCCCTCCCCCTGTCCACTGTCCCTCCCCCCTCCTCCTGTCCACTGTCCCTCCCCCCCTCCTCCTGTCCACTGTCCCTCCCCCCTCCTCCTGTCCACTGTGCCTCCTCCTGTCCACTGTCCCTCCCCCTCCTTCTGTCCACTGTCCCTCCCCCCTCCTCCTGTCCACTGTCCCTCCCCCCTCCTCCTGTCCACTGTCCCTCCCCCCCTCCTCCTGTCCACTGTCCCTCCTCCTGTCCACTGTCCCTCCCCCCTCCTCCTGTTCACTGTCCCTCCCCCTCTCCTCCTGTCCACTGTCCCTCCCCCTCTCCTCCTGTCCACTGTCTCTCCGACCCTCCTCCAGTTCACTGTCTCTCCCCCCCTCCTCCTGTTCACTGTCCCTCCCCCCTCCTCCTGTTCACTTGTCTCTCCCCCCCTCCTCCTGTCCACTGTCCCTCCCCCTCCTCCTGTCCACTGTCCCTCCCCCTCCTCCTGTCCACTGTCCCTCCCCCTCCTCCTGTCCACTGTACCTCCCCCTCCTCCTGTCCACCGTCCCTCCTCCTGTCCACCCCCCCTCCTCCTGTTCAATGTCCCTCCCGCCCATCCTCCTGTTCAATGTCCCTCCCGCCCCTCCTCCTGTTCAATGTCCCTCCCCCCTCCTCCTGTTCACTGTCCCTCCCCCCTCCTCCTGTTCACTGTCCCTCCCCCCTCCTCCTGTTCACTGTCCCTCCCCCCTCCTCTTGTTCACTGTCCCTCCCCCTCCTCCTGTTCACTGTCCCTCCCCCCTCCTCCTGTTCACTGTGTGTGTGTTCACTGTGTGTCAGTCAGTGTGTGTATGTGAGTGTCAGTCAGTGTGTGTGCGTGTGTCAGTCAGTGTGTGTGTGTGTCAGTCAGTGTGCATGTGTGTGTTTGTCAGTCAGTGTGTGTGTATCAGTCAGTGTATGTGTGTCTGTCAGTCTGTGTACGTGTGTGTCAGTCAGTGTATGTGTGTCTCAGTCAGTGTATGTGTGTCTGTCAGTCTGTGTGCGTGTGTGTCAGTCAGTGTATGTGTGTGCGTGTGTCAGTCAGTGTGTGTGTCAGTCAGCGTGTATGTGTGTCAGTCAGTGTGTGTCTGTCAATAAGTGTATGTGTGTCAGTCAGTGTGTGTGTGTGTGTGTCAGTCAGCGTCTTTCATCTCCCTCCCTTGACGTCACTGATGGTCTCTTATGCCAGCAGTGACGTCACTTCATCACAGAATTGTGTTACAACACAAGGGATTTTTCGGATTAAAATATAGATAAGTTTCCGGGACAAACCCGGAGTGGTGGAAACCCTGTCCGTGTCACTTCCTGCTGCATTTCCTGGCTCGGCGCCTCTCTCTGATCCTCCGGTTCTCCAATTGAATGTCTGACTGGAGGACCAGAGAGAGGGACCGGGCCAGGAAACACACAACCGTGTTTTACCAGTGTGACCCTCCCTGCCCGGCTTCCAGGGAGATTACATCCGGGTGTTATATTGTCCCATTTGGGGCTCCTAATGGGTTCTGTACAGGTGACCCTAACTCCTTTTGTCGGTGTGGGAACTGTCACTTCGCTGCTGCCGTAGAGGACTGTTAATGCCGATCCACTGGCACCGTCCTAGTTACTGAGGCCCTCTGTGGCATGCTGTTTGCATACTTCAAAGCGACTATTGGACTCCCTTAATCTTGTTATGGGATCCTAACTCAAAGGGTACTATCCCTATCTACAACATAATAAATAGAGGGGCCTGGTCTGTGCTATTACTTTATAAACATTACTCATCCACTCTCCGAGGCTCCTGTACTCTTGTCCTCCTGGAACCTAACATTCTCGAACTTTCTCCTCAAAACTTTTCCCCCCTGGGCACCCCTTCCTGCTCTCCTTACCGGCTCGCTCCCCCCTCCTTCCTTGTCCTCGGTGTCAAATGATGCCACGGGGTCATGACATTTAATGCCGCGTCGCCAAAGACCAGGTAGGAGACATTGCGGAGGCCTTACACGATCCCCCGGCATTTCATTTAAATGCCGTGGGGAAGGGCACAGGGCCTATGCAACCGCCGCACCCCGCTGAAAAATCTTGTGCCCCCCCACTTGCGCACCCCTGGTGCTTTTCTTTTGTTCCCTGTACACTGCGAGAGTTCACTTGTTGTGGAGAAAGAAGTTGCTGAAATCAGTTTGAAAGTGGGATTCAGGGGTCTAATTTCCCCCAAAATCACACACTTTTGACACTTGACACTTGAGTTCAAAATCACTTAGCACAGATAATGCATAATATAAACTATTTAACACTGGCATCATCCGATCAGCCCCCCTTGCTCAGATGAGCATCGTGCTCTCTTTGTACCATTATATTTTAGCACTTTGGACCACTGGGATTTATGACACTTTTCTGTTGATAAGACCGTGCGTTAATGGTAAAAACTTTATTTTTACCGCGGTGTGTGTACGAAAGGTTTCATGCTTAAATAACGCCGTGATAACTCTCCTTTCATAACACCAATATGTGGTGGCTAAATTAAAAGCTAGGATCATTTAACGACAGTGGGGCCTATGCAGAGAGCAGCGCTTTTTAAAATTGGAGAGGGGAATAAAAAGTAGGTTTAATGGACAGTTTTATTCTCCATATGCAGAAATGGGCGAAATCCGCTATTTTTAGCATTACTGCATGTGGAGAATTGTAAATGAGGTGATGCGCGCAGCTGAAAGGGGAAAAAAAAATCGCGCATTTTTTTTCCCCCTATAGCCGGCGAGCTCCTGCTTCTTGCCAACTTTAGTTGGCGGAGAAAATTGAAGAAAATCGTGCCAAAAACAGCCACTAGATGGCGAGCGCGCCTTTCTGAATTCGGATATTTTTCAGACTGGCGAGATGTAGTTTCTCGCCAGCCGCGCGACGAGATTTTGAAATAGAAAAAAAAAATGGCGCGTTTTTCCTACCTCACCATTTTCACCTGTTTTTTGCGCGATTTTCTCCTGAAAATGGCGAGATTTTAAATAGCGCTGCTCTCTGCATGAGGCCCAGTATCGCTAATGTAGAATTAACGGCTAATTACCTATCCACGTGCTACTCTCTCTAATATCTGATACCTGGCGATATCGGGCTACTAGCAAAAAATATTGACAATTGTTATAACTTACCCCCAGCTGGCATTTGGCCAGTTTTGCCTGTGTTTATAATGTTCTCCATAGGCACAGTCCACATAAGACTACCCATGGTAAAAATACATCGAGATGTAGCCATCTTTATCGCACCCGTCGGCGCTCTCCGGGACATGAAATTGTGTGTTAGCTTGGTCCTCTCTCGCCTGCAGGCTGATACCAAACAATGTATAAAGAGAATTAGGTGATGCTCAAGTGCCTGTCTCCATAATTAAAGTCCAACAATAAGAAAGGTTGACAATGCTGGGTGCTATTAGCAATAAACAGAAATTCCAGTCACAATCCTGAACCTGTATAGGGGACTCTATACCACCCTGAAGGTGGGGGGTCAGCATGTACATACTCCTCCCCTCCTCATTGGGTTGGCCCCAAGGTATTGATAAGTACTCACTGTTGTACCCAGCAGTCTTCCTTAGCCTGCAGCCGTGTCCAAATCCAGAGATATCCAAAGCAATTGTATGTGCAGCGCACAGCAAAACAGAGAGCAGGTCTGGCAAAAATGACTATTTTATTGAAAGAGCATAAAAAACTCTCCGTTTTGCTGTGCGCTGCACATACAATTGCTTTGGATACGAAACAATGTCCGCCTCTCCTGCTGGTGCATTCTGGATGTTCCTCTGCAACGCACCAGCGGTCGTACATCTGTAATATTAACAACGTTGAACTTATTATTATATTAACCCCGAAGAAACCCAAGTGGCCAGCTAGACATGGTCAACCCACCACTAGTTTGCCACTTGGGCTACCGAAGGCTTCACATTTGCAGATAGGTGTTATTCTTTTTGTATGTGTTGACCAGTTGGCCGCCTAAAGACATTACCTTGCAATGCATTGTAGCCTCAGGCATTATTAAAGGGGTTAAATCATTTTCTGCCGTAGGGTTTTATTGTAAGACCTATTACACAACCGTATGGTAGAAAGGTGTGGTACAGTATCTAAAGCCCGAACCCCACGTGATTGGATCGCCAGCGCTGATTTAACGCAGAATTCCATGAGCCGGCGCTTATTTGTACCGCGGTTTAACGCTGACGCCAAGTTACCCCTTTTTTGGTGTACGCAGGAGATTGAATATCGCAGCCCGCGTATGAATATGTAATTCTTTGTAAATAGGGTGGAAAATGTCAAAACAATATTGCTGCGACCCCAATATTTTATAACACCATTTTGTTACACTGCAATATTGACCGTCCGTAAATCTAGGCCACAGGCAGAAGGGTAATTTACAGGCAATTAAAATATATAAGCCATAAGGCTCCTTACAGCTTAGAGAAAGACAGGTGCAAAAATACACCAATATAGGTGCTCAGAGGTGTGTGTGAATTGCTGGAGAAGTATCCCTTCAAGGTGTAAGTTGTGAGCATAGGGCAAAACTGACCGGGTGAGAAGGTCTCTAACAATAATATGGCTCCCCAAGAGCACTATAGTAAAATATTGTGAGACTCACCCTGGTCCAGCTGTACATGCCGTGCCCATGATAGATATCCTGACGTGTAGCACCGCCAACCCTCGAACGACTCGTCCGTCGTGAGGGCGGTCTATGACCGGCGGTGTGTTGTGACTGCTCCAGCAACCCGGCGTGCGACCGGGAACAGCAAGTAAGAGAAAACGCCTCGTGAAGAGGAGACACGCGATGCACCGCCGTGTACACGAAATGAAGGCTGGCCAGCTGACTTAGAAAAAAACTTTGTTGCTACCGATGTAGAGCTAGCACACTTTGACGCGTTTCAGCCAAATGGCCTTTGTCAAAAAGTCAGCTGGCCAGCCTTCATTTCGTGTACACGGCGGTACATCGCGTGTCTCCTCTTCACGAGGCGTTTTCTCTTCCTTACAGCTTAGCACCACTTAGGTGAATATATCTGCTGACAGATATTGTGATTTCAGCAGAAACCAAGGCAGTCAGAATCTATACCTCAAAGTCCATACATCATACAGGTGTGTGCTCTGTCCCTGACTGAGACACCTTTGCATAATTTTGTGCGGATTACACTAAGGCAGGAATACCCAAATACGAGGGGGCAACTCATTCCTGAAATATTTCCTTTTAGTTAAATTTGCCACTTGGTTTAAAAAAAAGAGAGAGGCACTTGGGTCCCCAACACAAGACTGTGATGTCATGTCCATACCTCGAGAGAGCGCGTCTGCGTGAAACGCGTTGGTGGGGCGACACCTCGCCGTTTGTCTTCATGACCAATAAATAATATTTTTTTGCGGAATACGCACTCTTAGTCCGTCACTGTTGTTCCGGTAGTAGTGCATCGTTCTTTTCATCTGCTGCTGTATCTACTCTTACAGCGTTAGCACACCCAGGAACCGTGGACATATGGAGCCACGTTTTATGACGTAATATCCTCAAGTTAATTACTGAAGGTGTGGTGGACTTTATCTACACACTGCTAATTCTGGGCTAACGTTTGTGTTTTACCTTTACATCGATGCATTGTGTTCAGGCAAGTGTGTTTTACCACCTGCCCAACGCTTAATCCAGCGGTGCGCAGACTGGGGGACGCGGCGGTTACAGAGGCCCCCGAAGAGCGCGAGGCCTCTGTAAATTTACTTACCGGCTTCTTGTCCACGCGTCTCCATGGCAACGCGGCGTCAAATGACAGTGCAGGGAGTTTGCACACCCCTGGCTTAATCTACACTATTTCAAACTAAGGGTCCCTTATGCTGGAATGTTGTTCATGACATTATTGTGTCTGTACTGTACACCAGCTCTTAGCACCACACAATTTTTTCAATTTCATGTCACTTGAGGCTGATCCCAACGGGCCGGATTGTTCTGTCGGGCAAGGCGCTGCAAGTACCATGATTACTGTACCTCCGGGGACCCTCTGGCTGAAAATAACTTTTACAAATGTAGCCCTGGGCCCCATGAGGTCCTGGAGACCCCCCTCCCTTGGAGCAGCCCGATCGCGGGTGCCGCCGGAGCCAGCGACGGACCCGACGGCTGTTTCCAATGGTGGGGGCCGAAGCAGGGAGTAGTGCTCTGCCTCCGCGAGCGGGCCGGTTGCCAGGGGACGCGATCGGGCCGTCGCTAGGGCCGTGGTCGCGTCTCTAAGGACCCGGCGGCTCGGGAAGCAGGGCGCCGCCATTGCGATGCGTGTTGCGCATGCGCAGGGACCGATAGCGCGGAAGGCCCCCAGAGAAGTCGCGCGAGAGCAGGGAAAGCCCAGGGGAGGTTAGGGCAGCCAGAGAAAGCTTGCGCAAGCGCAGTGCAGGGTAGGAAAAGCCCGCGAAGCCCTAGCCTGCCAGGGAAGGCTCTGAGCTGGGACTACAGATCCCAAGAGCCTTTGCGCACCCCACGTGATGCCAGGGAGCCAATAGGGCTTAAGCTGTCCCTGCAAAAGAGATACTTTTCGCGCGCTGAGGCCACGTTAGGCAGTCAGAGACCGAAGCAGCCCAGGGAAGGAGGTAGGGTACAGGAGTCCGGGACTCCCTGTACTAGGCCAGTATTCCCAGGGTCTGAGGTAGCTAGTTACTCCAAGAGAGAGAGTGTTGCCAGGGACTGCTCTAGAGAGAGGGACCCTGTCACTCAGGATAGTCAGTTGGAGCAGGGGAGCTGTGAGGGAAGGAAGGGTGCGGGGAGCGAGTGCAGCTCCTGCGGCCCTATAGGTACCCACACCCCAGATAGGCCCCAACCCCCCACTAGGTTAGTGGGTAAGTGCTGAGGGAGGCCCAAGATAGGGACGCTGCCCTTAGTGTTAGAGTGCTGCCTTGTCAGAGTCACGGCTGTCAGTGCTGTGAGGTCTGACAGGCAGGCACCTTGTTGCGCAGCACGTTGGCTGCCAGCATCCAGTGGGTCACAGCTGGTTGCTGCAGGCGCTGGGATTAGTGAGGTTTAGGGGACTTGGAGAGTTAGGGGAGTGGGACAGGTCATTAACCCCTGTAGGCCCCTAGGAGTTTCCCCAAAGCCACTACAGGTTGCTGTGCTATAGTGACGGCCTATAGTATAGCGCGTGCCACTTAGATAGATAGGGACACAGCGGCTGCTGCTGTTCCTGTGAAGCGGTTCGGACCCACGTTGGGGTCCACAGAGACTATTCCAGAGTGGGACCGCCCTGGCGGTCCGCGTGCCAGGAGTAAGGTTGGAGGATCAGACGGATTCATCACACATCTGACCCTTTGCGAAGCCAGTTGCTGATCCGAGTACCGGAGTGCTCGGCAGGTACCATACCATCATAAGTGCACCACCGGGCCCTTAGCGTAAATAGTGACTGCGCAGTCACCCATTGACTCTCTCTGCAAGAGTGCGGGACATTGGGTGGGGTTCTTTGGACACTGGGTGGGACACTGGGTGTTGGGGAAGCGTCCTACGAGACGTTGCAGTAAGTGTCTCCTCGTGAGAGGGACACAGGTTATATTATGGTATTGCCGTGATATGTTATCTTGCATGTTAGTAAAGTCCTTAGTTATATTACTTCATGTCTATGTGATTATTGTGATTGTCCTGCGAGGAACCACTCCCCCTTTGGTGGGAGCCATCGCAGGTGGAGGCGCTGCACCGATTGTAAGTGGTTGTCCATAGTATTGTAATTGCCCCAGGTTCCCCGTGGCGGAAGCTCAGCCCTCCTGTGAGCCAACAGGTAACGCACCACACTCGAGTAACATTGTATGTTCCCTGCACCCCCACACTGTAATCTGCGATTGGGGGGGGGGAGGGGAAACCCGTTACACAAAGAAAAATCAAGAGGCAGAGATAGCTGCTAAACAAGAGATCACATGGTCGTAATGCAGTAATGTCCGGGGGACAAGACAAACTATTGACATTATAATCTGCCCAGGCACTTTCCTCATGTATAAACATGACAAGGGCTGCTGTACATTGCTGCCTGTTCTGGACCTGGCCAGCAGGTGGCAGTACAATACTATAGATGCGGTGACAGACACAAAACAAGACCAAAAAAAGACCCGTACATACTTTGTTTAACAATAATATTTATCAACAGTTATATAACAGAACTGAAACAGGAAAGTCCAGGAAAAATACTTTGCTGTTAGTATTTTCATTTTTTTTTCTTCTTTATTTTTTTATACAAAATGTACAAAATAATTACCAGCAAGGTGTTTTCATGCCCTTTAAACATGATGATGCTCCCTGATTTTTATAAGTCTCCTGCTCTTACCCTAAATAATACCTGTAACATCCCATAACCAGATGGGAACAAACCCTCAGTACGTTACACTCTGAGAAGATGTAAGGCCCTTGAGATAATGGGACATGGTTTGTGGGGCCCAAGCTGAAATATTTTAGGGCACCACAACACACACTGATTCCCATTTAGATCACAACAAACACTTTGTAAACAGCCTTAAAGCAAACATTTGAATTGAGAGCGGTTCATTTGTTGGGTCCCCTTATCTTTACCCCCATTCATAGGAACCAGAGTATTATTTGGGTTTGATGTAGTGTAAAAAAGATCACACAGATTTATCTCTTCGTTCTCATGGGTCCGGTTTGATCTTAGGGGGGCGAGGGACGGCGCCATTAACCCCTTCAGTAGTGGCAGGACATTACTGAAAGATGATGCATACCCTGGCTCTCCACTTCTGGGCTTAAATTCTATTTGGGAACCACTGTTATTATCATGAAACGTTCTTTTCATGAATTGTCTGGATATAAGGTTGTGATAAACCCAGTAACAGACACAAATCCGTGTGTATTAGGTCTCCTCAGGCGGCTCTTACTTAGTTCAGCACTAGTACTGACCAGTGATATGACACTGGTTATTTGTACATTTGTCACACACACACTAATTTGTAGGTGACACTAAACTCATTGGGGGTTATTCTTTGGCACCCTCAGTGTAATCAGGGCACAGAAACTTCCTTTGCCTTCTTGTTCACAATTGAGCCGCAATTCTAAGGAAAATAGAGACCTGGAAATCAGGACCGGGCTGTGATGATGTTAGAACAAGTTACAGAACAGTCATAATAGGCCACTCTACAGACCAGGGGTGGCCAACTCCAGTCCTCAAGGGTCCCCATCAGGTCGGGCTTTAAGGATATCCCTGCTTCAGCCCAGCTGGCTCAATCACTGACTAGCCAACTCCAGTCTTCAAGGGCCACCAACAGGTCACGTTTTAAGGTTTGAGCCACCTGTGCTGAAGCAGGAATATCACTAATACCTGGCCTGTTGATGGCCCGAGGACTGGAGTGGGCCGCCCTTGCTTTAGAAGGTCCTTCAGGTTACATTTAGAACATCTGCGGACGAGCCTCGGCATTGCTAGAAAGGTCTGTAATACTGTATGGTGCCGGTATTCTGGCAATACCAAAGGGTTAAAGGAACCCCCCCTCCTGAGATACTTACCAGTAAAGTTACAGGGATTAAATCTCCCTCCAGGGGAAATAAAGATGGCTGCCAAACCTCAGACAAATAGGAAGCCGTGACATCACCAGTGGCGGATTCCTATTGGATGGCTATTTAAATTCCCTTTTAAAAAAAAAAAAAAAAAAACAGGAAGTGATACTGGTAACTGGTAAGTATCTCTACAGCCGGAGGGACCCCTGGCCTTAAAATAGCACCCAATAATCCCGTAAAGAAAAGGTGAAGGGGAGGCATTGCTGCTTTAAGTATAAAAAACAAGTGGCTTTGTTTAAACACAATTATTTACTTGTATCAGTTTTTTATATCTATATATAAATGGAACATTTCAGTTGCAACTGCAACACCAGATTTGCAAGCCCCCCTAACAGCAAACGTGTTCAGTCACGGCTTCGGCCTGTCGTACGTGCCCTTCTAGCATTGCCACGGTTAAGAGATTGTCGCGGGCTGTGGACCACTAAAAAAACTCCTGTCCTATTCCAGATTTTGGCCAACACCTCTTCCAACACACAAAGCTGCAGGGCCACTAATACTAGTATGTAAATCAAATAATCTCCCCTTCACCTGGTAACTATAACAATAATGTTACATTCGAACCCTCACACGTTAGGGTTTTTTTTTTTTACCATGCAAGCCATAGCAAAATGAATGTGCTGCCAATTATTCCACCCCAGAGGTGGCTATTTAAATGCAAGGGAAGCTGTGCAGGAATTATTTTGTCTTTGTTGGGTTAAAAGTATTCAGGTAAAAGCAAGTTGTAATAATATATACCCTAGGTAACTATCGAGACGCTCTTCGATGGCCGCAATAATGCATGTTTCCGGGGAGGTGTGCAAAAAAACAAAACTTAGAAATGGGTTCATCAATGCGTAACATTATTCTGCTCAGATATTTATTGTTATTCTTTAGATGTTTAGTACCAATTATTCTCAATAAAATGATTGTTAGATTTTTTTTGTTCAGAATAAAGTAGTCAGAACACAGAATACATAAATGTAACTACTGTATTCATATTGGCATTGTGCCATTGTGTGCCATTGTGTGCCATTGTGTGCCACTAAGAAGTACAACGAGGAGTCTTTAGAAATCAGACCTCACATTTTATGCTTTCGAACTACAGATATCTGTAGTAACCCGGGGGTGTTGTTTGCCAGGTCGCGGGGAGTCAGAACGTTCAAAACGTCCAAAATGAGAATAGCGTATACCAGGGGAGCTAAACTCCAGTCCTCAAGCACCTCCTCCCCAACAGGTCAGGTCTTCAGGATATCCCATCATCAGCATGGGTGGCTCAATCAGATTGAGCCACCCATGCTGAAGCAGGGATATCCTGAAAACCTGACCTGTTTGGGGCGAGGGGGGCTTGAGGACTGAAGTTGAGCTCCCCTGGTGTCTATCATGCTTTAGAAACATAAAACCATTCTACCAAATTATTATCTGTCCAAATGGCTTTTAGCTAGCAATGTATTGTAATGTTGTGATATCAGGACTGGTTTAGGAAATACATCCCTTCTGTCTCAGAAGGAGCCCTGGGGAATCAGACTTTTCAGGCTGTATTTTATCTTCCTTCTGCCGAGTTGCTAATTGGTTGTTTGTATTTGTAATGGACAAGGACACACACAGAATAACACACAAGCCTCCCCGGAGGTTCAGCTCCCTTCCTATTAAGGGACACGTGCTCTGTTGACCTGTACCCCCTGATGGCCGCCATATTGTATACTGCAGCAGTATTTGCATATTGTGAATAATGGTACTTACATTTTCCTTAACTCAAATCAAGCATAGTGAAAAGGACAATAAATCTGTGGTTGTTTGGTAGACATCAAAGCACCCAACGCCCACACTGAATGAATTTCTTACGAGTATGATACCTGTCAAAATGAGAACCTTTTTTGTTATTACAGCATTCTTGAAATATAACGCCTGGCACACTTGGCAACGGACTCCCGAAGACTTGGTTAATGGCCAATGTTTGTGACATCCATCGAGATTCATCATCAGTTGCACATAGAGTATTCTATGTGGATCCAACAGTTCACACAACTGTCAGAAACACTGTAAATATACGGACCCTTGAATGGCTTCTCACAGAAAGTGCATAGTCCTTCTCAATAGCCAGTGGAAAGGATTTGTAGAATGAGAAGAGATTCCACTTGAAAACCACAGGCTTCATTTTATTTATTTATATATATATACAGCAGGGCCCCGCTTCTCGGCGCTCCGCTGATACGGCGGCACCGAGAAGGGGGCCGCCATGTTGAATTTAAAATCGTGCATGCGCAGAACGGGCGGGTGCGCCCGGCGCGCATGCGCAGACCGCCTGTTGCGCGCGCAGACCGCAGGCCGCACATGCGCAGAACGGCGAAAATGCCGGTTTGCGCATGCGCAGCACTGAAAATCGCCGGATCCGCTTTCCGGCGATTTTCACTATACGGCGGGCCTCTGGAACGGAACCCGCCATATGCCCGGGGCCCCTGCAACGGAACCCGCCGTATGCCCGGGGCCCCTGGAACGGAACCCGCCGTATGCCCGGGGCCCTGCTGTATAACACTCATTTGAATGAGAATTTAAGCATTTTGCAATCTCTACTGTCCCATTACCTTTTTGCAGCCTGGTTTTCAAGTGCTTGTCTGCCAAATAAAATGTGGGAGTCATAGGTAAAGTGGACACAAGCTGTAGAAAAATGGGGTGCCCTTTAAAATATGAGGGAAGTTCGCTTCACTAAACCACCATGTACACCCAGAGATAAAAGCAATAGTATCTGGGTAAAGCTGTTGGTAAAATGTATGTGGAAGGCATCACAAAACGAAGAGGTGAATGCAGCTATTGGATGGAACAGCTACAGGTGGTTACTGGATGAAAGGGTGACACAGGAAAATAATATAGTGACTTCTGTTAAATAACACTAATGCGTGTTCTATGCACATAATATCAGTCCAGGCTATCAGCATTTAAGACATCATCTATTTAGTATCAACATGAAATAAATCCGTTGCACGTTCGTTGCTGTTGATGAGCCTCAGCTTGTGTTTCATTCAAGCCCTTCTTCCAGTGATATTCACAGTTCTGCGCCCATTCTTTAAGGAGAACTCATAGGTAACTGCCAGTCTGTATACAGTTCGTCCGTGTCCATTGACCAGTGCTTTAGATCAGGGGGGCTCAACTCCAGTCCTCAAGACTCCCCACAGGTCAGGTTTTCAGGATATCCCAGCTTCAGCACAGGTGGCTCAATCAGTGGCTCAGATTGAGCCTCCTGTGTTGAAGCAGGGTTATCCTGAAGACTTCAACGGTTGGTGGCCCTTAATAAATAGAGTTGGCCAGTCAACGACTGAGCAACTGATTGCGTCTCCTGTGCTGAAGCAGGGATATCCCTAATACCTGGCCTGCTGGGGGATCTTAAGGACTGGAGTTGAGCACCACTGCTTTAGGTGTACTTTAGTAAAGTGCTGGAGTGAGAGAAGATTGTAGGGAGTGACTGCTGCCTTCTTTATCGTGGTCATAAAGATATAAGAACAGAATGGACATAATTATAGCTGGTGTTCAGTGGCGGGCGCCATAGCACCTTCTTCGTTTAACAAGAAAACAAACAGATTTCCAAACAAGGCAGGCATTAAAAAAATAAAGCTGTGGATGGGTCTGTGTATGTGAGGAGCTACAAGGGGGTGAGGGAGGCACATAAGCTATTCTGCGCTGGAAGCCCTTGGGCTGTGCTTGGCACTGCAAGGCTGAGTTCTAATCTTTGAAAAACTGTCCACATTTTCCTGTTTTATCCTTGTACCACGGCTTTGTCAGCGCTCTCAGGAGAGCGAAGGACTGGTTGGTTTACGCACTTTTAATTGCCTGCCAGGATAAAAGGAAACGAGAGAGCAGCAAAGGATGGTTTTCCAACATCCCACAAGCTAGCACTGCTCTCCTCGCTGCTACAGAAATCTGCACGCTACCTATACCAGCGAACCCGCTCTGCTCTGTGCTGGGACCATCACAGGCACAGCACCTATTCTCTCCAACGTGGACTGGCTCACAGCGTAAGACCTAGTTTGGGATGGCTTTGCTTTTCTGCCAACTGTGCCATTGCTCCTAGCTCCAGTCTTAGGAGAGGGGGCAGTGTTAGCTGTGACCACCAATGTCTTTGGAGGACCTTGAGCAAGTTGTCCACCGTTAGCGTAAATTGGCCGAACAGGACCAGTGCCTGAGCGAGCAGAGGGCTGACGGCAGCCATTGCCATTATAGTGGGCGTAAGAACCAGTGGCATAATTAGACTTGGCGTTATTCCAAAAGTGACCATTGTAGGTGTTGGTGGACGTGAGGGTATCATGCTCAGAGGAGGAGGCATCGGGGTGAAATGCTTTGGTAGATGAGCACTTTGGTGGAAGGTCATCCTCTCTACAAAGAAGAAGAAGAAACAAGGAATTAGTGGGTCCTGCACATATTGTCTTAGCAAGGAAGCGATAAATACGTCCACAGGTCACCATTCCTGGACTCAGATGTGGTGTTCTAAAAAGTCTTTAACCATTGTTTAAACATCCCAGATAAGCAGGCTACAGATCTGTACGGGGAACGCAGGATATTTCTTCTGAATTATGCAATAAAATAGCTGCAACGTGTTCTGCTAAACGTTCAGTAATGAACGGGAGGAAGGCCCTCTAACAAAGTATTGTTACCCCATCCAAGAGCGGTTTTGTGGGTGAACTCAGAGGAACTTCTAGCACCTTTTGTTTTAGGAATCAACACCCACACCATGCAATGATTATACAATTATCAGCAATCTAGCTGGAATACTAATTGGGATGACCTAGTAAATGCTTTTCTGCCACAATTCTTTATTTAAAGATGAATTGTTTATTGTAGTTTACAGGTAAGATATACTTTAGACTTTAGAGATTTCATTTTTCTGCATTCTACATCAATATAAGTAACTCCTAGATATATATTTAAAAAAATGCATTTAGTATATTATTACAGCTCCTCCACTTTTCCTTTTTAATGATGTATTTATATATATATATATATATATGCTTTTGTTTGTTTGGGCAGGGAATGCACTTTATTTTGATTGTATTACAGAGGTGCTTCAATGTTTCTCTCTGTAATAACACACACTGCACACTTTTGCACAACTTGTAATAGTGTAGTTCCCCTTAGTGATAGTATATAAGGCTTCACTCCCTTAGTGATAGTATATAAGGCTTCACTCCCCTTAGTGATAGTATATAAGGCTTCACTCCCCTTAGTGATAGTATATAAGGCTTCACTCCCCTTAGTGATAGTATATAAGGCTTCACTCCCCTTAGTGATAGTATATAAGGCTTCACTCCCCTTAGTGATAGTATATAAGGCTTCATTCCCCTTAGTGATAGTATATAAGGCTTCACTCCCCTTAGTGATAGTATATAAGGCTTCATTCCCCTTAGTGATAGTATATAAGGCTTCACTCCCCATAGTGATAGTATATAAGGCTTCACTCCCCTTAGTGATAGTATATAAGGCTTCATTCCCCTTAGTGATAGTATATAAGGCTTCACTCCCCTTAGTGATAGTATATAAGGCTTCACTGCCCTTAGTGATAGTATATAAGGCTTCACTCCCCTTAGTGATAGTATATAAGGCTTCACTCCCCTTAGTGATAGTATATAAGGCTTCACTCCCCTTAGTGATAGTATATAAGGCTTCATTCCCCTTAGTGATAGTATATAAGGCTTCACTCCCCTTAGTGATAGTATATAAGGCTTCATTCCCCTTAGTGATAGTATATAAGGCTTCACTCCCCTTAGTGATAGTATATAAGGCTTCACTCCCCTTACTGATAGTATATAAGGCTTCACTCCCCTTAGTGATAGTATATAAGGCTTCACTCCCCTTAGTGATAGTATATAAGGCTTCACTCCCCTTAGTGATAGTATATAAGGCTTCACTCCCCTTAGTGATAGTATATAAGGCTTCACTCCCCTTAGTGATAGTATATAAGGCTTTACTCCCCTTAGTGATAGTATATAAGGCTTCACTCCCCTTAGTGATAGTATATAAGGCTTCACTCCCCTTAGTGATAGTATATAAGGCTTCACTCCCCTTAGTGATAGTATATAAGGCTTCACTCCCCTTAGTGATAGTATATAAGGCTTCACTCCCCTTAGTGATAGTATATAAGGCTTCACTCCCCTTAGTGATAGTATATAAGGCTTCACTCCCCTTAGTGATAGTATATAAGGCTTCACTCCCCTTAGTGATAGTATATAAGGCTTCATTCCCCTTAGTGATAGTATATAAGGCTTCACTCCCCCTTAGTGATAGTATATAAGGCTTCACGCCCCTTAGTGATAGTATATAAGGCTTCACTCCCCTTAGTGATAGTATATAAGGCTTCACTCCCCTTAGTGATAGTATATAAGGCTTCACTCCCCATAGTGATAGTATATAAGGCTTCACTCCCCTTAGTGATAGTATATAAGGCTTCACTCCCCTTAGTCGATAGTATATAAGGCTTCACTCCCCTTAGTGATAGTATATAAGGCTTCACTCCCCTTAGTGATAGTATATAAGGCTTCACGCCCCTTAGTGATAGTATATAAGGCTTCGTTCCCCTTAGTGATAGTATATAAGGCTTCACTCCCCTTAGTGATAGTATATAAGGCTTCACTCCCCTTAGTGATAGTATATAAGGCTTCACTCCCCTTAGTGATAGTATATAAGGCTTCACTCCCCTTAGTGATAGTATATAAGGCTTCACTCCCCTTAGTGATAGTATATAAGGCTTCACGCCCCTTAGTGATAGTATATAAGGCTTCACTCCCCTTAGTGATAGTATATAAGGCTTCACTCCCCTTAGTGATAGTATATAAGGCTTCACTCCCCTTAGTGATAGTATATAAGGCTTCACTCCCCTTAGTGATAGTATATAAGGCTTCACTCCCCTTAGTGATAGTATATAAGGCTTCACTCCCCTTAGTGATAGTATATAAGGCTTCACTCCCCATAGTGATAGTATATAAGGCTTCACTCCCCTTAGTGATAGTATATAAGGCTTCACTCCCCCTTAGTGATAGTATATAAGGCTTCACTCCCCTTAGTGATAGTATATAAGGCTTCACGCCCCTTAGTGATAGTATATAAGGCTTCACTCCCCTTAGTGATAGTATATAAGGCTTCACTCCCCATAGTGATAGTATATAAGGCTTCACTCCCCTTAGTGATAGTATATAAGGCTTCACTCCCCTTAGTGATAGTATATAAGGCTTCACTCCCCTTAGTGATAGTATATAAGGCTTCACGCCCCTTAGTGATAGTATATAAGGCTTCACTCCCCTTAGTGATAGTATATAAGGCTTCGTTCCCCTTAGTGATAGTATATAAGGCTTCACTCCCCTTAGTGATAGTATATAAGGCTTCACTCCCTTTAGTGATAGTATATAAGGCTTCACTCCCCTTAGTGATAGTATATAAGGCTTCACTCCCCTTAGTGATAGTATATAAGGCTTCACTACCCATAGTGATAGTATATAAGGCTTCACTCCCCTTAGTGATAGTATATAAGGCTTCACTCCCCTTAGTGATAGTATATAAGGCTTCACTCCCCTTAGTGATAGTATATAAGGCTTCACTCCCCTTAGTGATAGTATATAAGGCTTCACGCCCCTTAGTGATAGTATATAAGGCTTCACTCCCCTTAGTGATAGTATATAAGGCTTCACTCCCCTTAGTGATAGTATATAAGGCTTCACGCCCCTTAGTGATAGTATATAAGGCTTCACTCCCCTTAGTGATAGTATATAAGGCTTCACTCCCCTTAGTGATAGTATATAAGGCTTCACTCCCCTTAGTGATAGTATATAAGGCTTCACTCCCCTTAGTGATAGTATATAAGGCTTCACTCCCCTTAGTGATAGTATATAAGGCTTCACTCCCCTTAGTGATAGTATATAAGGCTTCACTCCCCTTAGTGATAGTATATAAGGCTTCACTCCCCTTAGTGATAGTATATAAGGCTTCACTCCCCTTAGTGATAGTATATAAGGCTTCACTCCCCTTAGTGATAGTATATAAGGCTTCACTCCCCTTAGTGATAGTATATAAGGCTTCACTCCCCTTAGTGATAGTATATAAGGCTTCACTCCCCTTAGTGATAGTATATAAGGCTTCACTCCCCTTAGTGATAGTATATAAGGCTTCACGCCCCTTAGTGATAGTATATAAGGCTTCGTTCCCCTTAGTGATAGTATATAAGGCTTCACTCCCCATAGTGATAGTATATAAGGCTTCACTCCCTTAGTGATAGTATATAAGGCTTCACTCCCCTTAGTGATAGTATATAAGGCTTCACTCCCCTTAGTGATAGTATATAAGGCTTCACTCCCCTTAGTGATAGTATATAAGGCTTCACTCCCCTTAGTGATAGTATATAAGGCTTCACTCCCCTTAGTGATAGTATATAAGGCTTCACTCCCCTTAGTGATAGTATATAAGGCTTCACTCCCCTTAGTGATAGTATATAAGGCTTCACTCCCCTTAGTGATAGTATATAAGGCTTCACTCCCCTTAGTGATAGTATATAAGGCTTCATTCCCCTTAGTGATAGTATATAAGGCTTCACTCCCCATAGTGATAGTATATAAGGCTTCACTCCCCATAGTGATAGTATATAAGGCTTCACTCCCCTTAGTGATAGTATATAAGGCTTCACTCCCCTTAGTGATAGTATATAAGGCTTCACTCCCCTTAGTGATAGTATATAAGGCTTCACTCCCCTTAGTGATAGTATATAAGGCTTCGTTCCCCTTAGTGATAGTATATAAGGCTTCACTCCCCTTAGTGATAGTATATAAGGCTTCACTCCCCTTAGTGATAGTATATAAGCTTCACTCCCCTTAGTGATAGTATATAAGGCTTCACTCCCCTTAGTGATAGTATATAAGGCTTCACTCCCCTTAGTGATAGTATATAAGGCTTCACTCCCCTTAGTGATAGTATATAAGGCTTCACTCCCCTTAGTGATAGTATATAAGGCTTCACTCCCCTTAGTGATAGTATATAAGGCTTCACTCCCCTTAGTGATAGTATATAAGGCTTCGTTCCCCTTAGTGATAGTATATAAGGCTTCACTCCCCTTAGTGATAGTATATAAGGCTTCACTCCCCTTAGTGATAGTATATAAGGCTTCACTCCCCTTAGTGATAGTATATAAGGCTTCACTCCCCTTAGTGATAGTATATAAGGCTTCACTCCCCTTAGTGATAGTATATAAGGCTTCACTCCCCTTAGTGATAGTATATAAGGCTTCGTTCCCCTTAGTGATAGTATATAAGGCTTCACTCCCCTTAGTGATAGTATATAAGGCTTCACTCCCCTTAGTGATAGTATATAAGGCTTCATTCCCCTTAGTGATAGTATATAAGGCTTCACTCCCCTTAGTGATAGTATATAAGGCTTCATTCCCCTTAGTGATAGTATATAAGGCTTCACTCCCCTTAGTGATAGTATATAAGGCTTCATTCCCCTTAGTGATAGTATATAAGGCTTCACTCCCCTTAGTGATAGTATATAAGGCTTCACTCCCCTTAGTGATAGTATATAAGGCTTCACTCCCCTTAGTGATAGTATATAAGGCTTCATTCCCCTTAGTGATAGTATATAAGGCTTCACTCCCCTTAGTGATAGTATATAAGGCTTCACTCCCCTTAGTGATAATATATAAGGCTTCACTCCCCTTAGTAATAGTATATAAGGCTTCACTCCCCTTAGTGATAGTATATAAGGCTTCATTCCCCTTAGTGATAGTATATAAGGCTTCACTCCCCTTAGTGATAGTATATAAGGCTTCACTCCCCTTAGTGATAGTATATAAGGCTTCACTCCCCTTAGTGATAGTATATAAGGCTTCACTCCCCTTAGTGATAGTATATAAGGCTTCGTTCCCCTTAGTGATAGTATATGAGGCTTCACTCCCCTTAGTGATTGTATATAAGGCTTCACTCCCCTTAGTGATAGTATATAAGGCTTCACTCCCCTTAGTGATAGTATATAAGCTTCACTCCCCTTAGTGATAGTATATAAGGCTTCATTCCCCTTAGTGATAGTATATAAGGCTTCACTCCCCTTAGTGATAGTATATAAGGCTTCACTCCCCTTAGTGATAGTATATAAGGCTTCACTCCCCTTAGTAATAGTATATAAGGCTTCACTCCCCTTAGTGATAGTATATAAGGCTTCATTCCCCTTAGTGATAGTATATAAGGCTTCACTCCCCTTAGTGATAGTATATAAGGCTTCACTCCCCATAGTGATAGTATATAAGGCTTCACTCCCCTTAGTGATAGTATATAAGGCTTCGTTCCCCTTAGTGATAGTATATAAGGCTTCACTCCCCTTAGTGATAGTATATAAGGCTTCACTCCCCTTAGTGATAGTATATAAGGCTTCGTTCCCCTTAGTGATAGTATATAAGGCTTCACTCCCCTTAGTGATAGTATATAAGGCTTCACTCCCCTTAGTGATAGTATATAAGGCTTCACTCCCCTTAGTGATAGTATATAAGGCTTCACTCCCCTTAGTGATAGTATATAAGGCTTCACTCCCCTTAGTGATAGTATATAAGGCTTCACTCCCCTTAGTGATAGTATATAAGGCTTCACTCCCTTAGTGATAGTATATAAGGCTTCGTTCCCCTTAGTGATAGTATATAAGGCTTCACTCCCCTTAGTGATAGTATATAAGGCTTCACTCCCCTTAGTGATAGTATATAAGGCTTCACTCCCCTTAGTGATAGTATATAAGGCTTCACTCCCCTTAGTGATAGTATATAAGGCTTCACTCCCCTTAGTGATAGTATATAAGGCTTCACTCCCCTTAGTGATAGTATATAAGGCTTCACTCCCCTTAGTGATAGTATATAAGGCTTCACTCCCCTTAGTGATAGTATATAAGGCTTCACTCCCCTTAGTGATAGTATATAAGGCTTCACTCCCCTTAGTGATAGTATATAAGGCTTCACTCCCCTTAGTGATAGTATATAAGGCTTCACTCCCCTTAGTGATAGTATATAAGGCTTCACTCCCCTTAGTGATAGTATATAAGGCTTCATTCCCCTTAGTGATAGTATATAAGGCTTCACTCCCCTTAGTGATAGTATATAAGGCTTCATTCCCCTTAGAGATAGTATATAAGGCTTCACTCCCCTTAGTGATAGTATATAAGGCTTCACTCCCCTTAGTGATAGTATATAAGGCTTCACTCCCCTTAGTGATAGTATATAAGGCTTCACTCCCCTTAGTGATAGTATATAAGGCTTCACTCCCCTTAGTGATAGTATATAAGGCTTCGTTCCCCTTAGTGATAGTATATAAGGCTTCACTCCCCTTAGTGATAGTATATAAGGCTTCACTCCCCTTAGTGATAGTATATAAGGCTTCACTCCCCTTAGTGATAGTATATAAGGCTTCACTCCCCTTAGTGATAGTATATAAGGCTTCACTCCCCTTAGTGATAGTATATAAGGCTTCACTCCCCTTAGTGATAGTATATAAGGCTTCGTTCCCCTTAGTGATAGTATATAAGGCTTCACTCCCCTTAGTGATAGTATATAAGGCTTCACTCCCCTTAGTGATAGTATATAAGGTTTCACTCCCCTTAGTGATAGTATATAAGGCTTCACTCCCCTTAGTGATAGTATATAAGGCTTCACTCCCCTTAGTGATAGTATATAAGGCTTCACTCCCCTTAGTGATAGTATATAAGGCTTCATTCCCCTTAGTGATAGTATATAAGGCTTCACTCCCCTTAGTGATTGTATATAAGGCTTCACTCCCCTTAGTGATAGTATATAAGGCTTCACTCCCCTTAGTGATAGTATATAAGGCTTCACTCCCCTTAGTGATAGTATATAAGGCTTCACTCCCCTTAGTGATAGTATATAAGGCTTCACTCCCCTTAGTGATAGTATATAAGGCTTCACTCCCCTTAGTGATAGTATATAAGGCTTCATTCCCCTTAGAGATAGTATATAAGGCTTCACTCCCCTTAGTGATAGTATATAAGGCTTCATTCCCCTTAGAGATAGTATATAAGGCTTCACTCCCCTTAGTGATAGTATATAAGGCTTCACTCCCCTTAGTGATAGTATATAAGGCTTCGTTCCCCTTAGTGATAGTATATAAGGCTTCACTCCCCTTAGAGATAGTATATAAGGCTTCACTCCCCTTAGTGATAGTATATAAGGCTTCACTCCCCTTAGTGATAGTATATAAGGCTTCACTCCCCTTAGTGATAGTATATAAGGCTTCACTCCCCTTAGTGATAGTATATAAGGCTTCACTCCCCTTAGTGATAGTATATAAGGCTTCACTCCCCTTAGTGATAGTATATAAGGCTTCACTCCCCTTAGTGATAGTATATAAGGCTTCACTCCCCTTAGTGATAGTATATAAGGCTTCACTCCCCTTAGTGATAGTATATAAGGCTTCACTCCCCTTAGTGATAGTATATAAGGCTTCACTCCCCTTAGTGATAGTATATAAGGCTTCACTCCCCTTAGTGATAGTATATAAGGCTTCACTCCCCTTAGTGATAGTATATAAGGCTTCACTCCCCTTAGTGATAGTATATAAGGCTTCACTCCCCTTAGTGATAGTATATAAGGCTTCACTCCCCTTAGTGATAGTATATAAGGCTTCACTCCCCTTAGTGATAGTATATAAGGCTTCACTCCCCTTAGTGATAGTATATAAGGCTTCATTCCCCTTAGTGATAGTATATAAGGCTTCACTCCCCTTAGTGATAGTATATAAGGCTTCACTCCCCTTAGTGATAGTATATAAGGCTTCATTCCCCTTAGTGATAGTATATAAGGCTTCACTCCCCTTAGTGATAGTATATAAGGCTTCACTCCCCTTAGTGATAGTATATAAGGCTTCACTCCCCTTAGTGATAGTATATAAGGCTTCATTCCCCTTAGTGATAGTATATAAGGCTTCACTCCCCTTAGTGATTGTATATAAGGCTTCACTCCCCTTAGTGATAGTATATAAGGCTTCACTCCCCTTAGTGATAGTGTATATAAGGCTTCACTCCCCTTAGTGATAGTATATAAGGCTTCACTCCCCTTAGTGATAGTATATAAGGCTTCACTCCCCTTAGTGATAGTATATAACGCTTCACTCCCCTTAGTGATAGTATATAAGGCTTCACTCCCCTTAGTGATAGTATATAAGGCTTCATTCCCCTTAGAGATAGTATATAAGGCTTCACTCCCCTTAGTGATAGTATATAAGGCTTCACTCCCCTTAGTGATAGTATATAAGGCTTCACTCCCCTTAGTGATAGTATATAAGGCTTTGTTCCCCTTAGTGATAGTATATAAGGCTTCACTCCCCTTAGTGATAGTATATAAGGCTTCACTCCCCTTAGTGATAGTATATAAGGCTTCATTCCCCTTAGTGATAGTATATAAGGCTTCACTCCCCTTAGTGATAGTATATAAGGCTTCACTCCCCTTAGTGGTAGTATATAAGGCTTCACTCCCCTTAGTGGTAGTATATAAGGCTTCACTCCCCTTAGTGATAGTATATAAGGCTTCACTCCCCTTAGTGATAGTATATAAGGCTTCACTCCCCTTAGTGGTAGTATATAAGGCTTCACTCCCCTTAGTGGTAGTATATAAGGCTTCACTCCCCTTAGTGATAGTATATAAGGCTTCACTCCCCTTAGTGATAGTATATAAGGCTTCACTCCCCTTAGTGATAGTATATAAGGCTTCACTCCCCTTAGTGATAGTATATAAGGCTTCACTCCCCTTAGTGATAGTATATAAGGCTTCACTCCCCTTAGTGATAGTATATAAGGCTTCATTCCCCTTAGTGATAGTATATAAGGCTTCACTCCCCTTAGTGATAGTATATAAGGCTTCACTCCCCTTAGTGATAGTATATAAGGCTTCATTCCCCTTAGTGATAGTATATAAGGCTTCACTCCCCTTAGTGATAGTATATAAGGCTTCACTCCCCTTAGTGATAGTATATAAGGCTTCATTCCCCTTAGTGATAGTATATAAGGCTTCACTCCCCTTAGTGATAGTATATAAGGCTTCACTCCCCTTAGTGATAGTATATAAGGCTTCATTCCCCTTAGAGATAGTATATAAGGCTTCACTCCCCTTAGTGATAGTATATAAGGCTTCACTCCCCTTAGTGATAGTATATAAGGCTTCACTCCCCTTAGTGATAGTATATAAGGCTTCACTCCCCTTAGTGATAGTATATAAGGCTTCGTTCCCCTTAGTGATAGTATATAAGGCTTCACTCCCCTTAGTGATAGTATATAAGGCTTCACTCCCCTTAGTGATAGTATATAAGGCTTCACTCCCCTTAGTGATAGTATATAAGGCTTCACTCCCCTTAGTGATAGTATATAAGGCTTCACTCCCCTTAGTGATAGTATATAAGGCTTCACTCCCCTTAGTGATAGTATATAAGGCTTCACTCCCCTTAGTGATAGTATATAAGGCTTCACTCCCCTTAGTGATAGTATATAAGGCTTCACTCCCCTTAGTGATAGTATATAAGGCTTCACTCCCCTTAGTGATAGTATATAAGGCTTCACTCCCCTTAGTGATAGTATATAAGGCTTCACTCCCCTTAGTGATAGTATATAAGGCTTCACTCCCCTTAGTGATAGTATATAAGGCTTCACTCCCCTTAGTGATAGTATATAAGGCTTCACTCCCCTTAGTGATAGTATATAAGGCTTCACTCCCCTTAGTGATAGTATATAAGGCTTCACTCCCCTTAGTGATAGTATATAAGGCTTCACTCCCCTTAGTGATAGTATATAAGGCTTCACTCCCCTTAGTGATAGTATATAAGGCTTCACTCCCCTTAGTGATAGTATATAAGGCTTCACTCCCCTTAGTGATAGTATATAAGGCTTCGTTCCCCTTAGTGATAGTATATAAGGCTTCACTCCCCTTAGTGATAGTATATAAGGCTTCACTCCCCTTAGTGGTAGTATATAAGGCTTCACTCCCCTTAGTGATAGTATATAAGGCTTCGTTCCCCTTAGTGATAGTATATAAGGCTTCATTCCCCTTAGTGATAGTATATAAGGCTTCATCCTTAGCGTACAGTAAGTGCAGTTCATATCCCAGTAACTTGGTGAGCAGCCCTGTGTTTCCAGCTGGTGATTATAAGACAGTTGGACAGTTGGACAGTGGGGAAGCCGCCCGAGCACAAGTCAGGGATGGGCCGTGCATTAGAAAGCTCAGGTGAATGCATGCATTTTATATACAAATATAATATTTATAGGCTCTATATTCAGAGGCTGGCGTGCACACTCACTGGGTTCAGTGCTTCAAATAGGAACTTCAAGCAAAACCTAGAGACAAGAAAATCATACAAACATCCTGCACTATATCAGTGTAACCCAGAGCTCTAGGACAATTGGCCACGGCCATTTCGCCACGACCAAGTCACAGCTGGGGTTTGGCCGCCACTCGCCTCACCGCAGTGACATCTCTCCGCCGGTCATTTCACCGCCAAGGTAAGTCCCTAACCTTACCCCTTACTGTAAACCCCCCTCCCCCCGATCTTAATCCCTAATACTAACAGTATCCACTAGCCTAAAAAACGTAACCCCTTAGCCTAAAAACCCCTTACCCTAAAACCCCTTACCCTAAAACCCCCTTACCCTAAAACCCCTTAACCTAAAACCTAAGCCCTTACCCAAAACCCTCTATCCATAACCCCCTACCCTAACTGCTAAAACCCCTTAACTTACCCTATTGGCGAAACGTCCGGCGGTCGGGTGTCCAGAGGCGGAGCGGCTGCAGGAAAAGCTCCCTCAAGAGGCCAAGCGCCGGCGACTTGATCGCGGCAAAACAGCTGCGACCAAATGTCCGATTCCGGTGGCCCAGGCCTGCTACTGAACGCGCTGCCAACATCTGCTCTTGGCGCATGCAGTGCATATAGACTGGGTACCTGATTTCATTGGGGATCTCGTCCTCCTCCTCGTCTTTATGCTTGTTCCTCCAGTAGAATAAGCCCACCGCCACGACAACAATGCATACGATCAGCACCAGTGCGCCAGCGGCTACAGCTCCAACAATCAGCCCCACACTTTGGTGCTGAGCTGCGGACACAAAGGAAGTCTTTAACAACAACCAATGTCAGAAACAATGAGGAATCGGAGTGTAACGCCCCAATCTGAACACGTTAGGAACCGTCAGTGCAATATAGTCAACAATACAGGGGGGCGGTGTAAGATATGTGTTGTACATTGTACCGAAGTTGACCTCATACAAATAAAATCATAATGATAATACTTCCTGTTGTGTAGGGATGGCCAACTCCAGTCCTCAAGGGCCACCAACAGGTCAGGTATTTGGGATATCCCTGCTTCAGCACAGGTGGTTCAATCAGTGACTGTTGAATACTGATTGAGCCTACTGTGCTGAAGCAGGGATATACCTAATACCTGACCTGTTGGTGGCCCTTGAAGACTGGCGTTGTCCATTCTTCGACTGAACCACTGATTGAGCCACCTGTGCTGAAGCGGGGATAGCCTGACTTGTTGGTGGCCCTTGAGGACTGGAGTTGGCCAGCCTGCTGTAGAATCATACTACAGATGTATGACGGTAAAGGTTTTCCAGTGTGCACAGCAGTGTCATTTCTGTCTCCCTGTCTAATGTTTTAAACACAACATACGTGCAACGATTTGCAGATCTAGGAGGCAGGTCCTGGCTCCCATCAGATTGGACGACACACACTGATAGCGTCCCGAGGATGCAGTGCTTATGTTTCTCAGCAGAATTGTACCTTGGAATTGGTCTGCAAAGATCATCGACACAGCAAGTATTAGAAACAATTCTTCCTCAACACAACGTACAGGCTCCTAGTTGTTTAATCTACTTTCTGATTAAAATAGAGGGGGAGAAAAAACCATGCATAATATAAATAAACTAAATAAAACCTCCAATATAAAGAAGTTATTAAAAGTATGCTATAATATGTATAAAGTAAATTAACTTGTTGATGCTGTTCAACGTGCAAATATACGTACATAGTATTTCCATACACAAGATAACTACAATGATACCTCAGCATTAATTTCAATGAATGTGTGATTAACACCCCTAGCATTCCTCTGTATTACACACATTCCCCTTCACTCATTACTCGGGAAGTCAGGCAGGAATAAGCAAGGCCAAGCACATCGGAATCATTACACGCGGAACCATTTATACGCCGGGATTTATGATTCACACTAACGCATTCATTTTTTCGGCTGCTGGAGTACATCTCTGTCAGCAACTTCTAGACAGCGGGAATAAGAAGCCGGACAATGTATTGGCAATAACCTATTCTGCTCCGTCACCAGAAAATAAAAAAGATTTACTAAAAACCAAAGCAAGAACAGCGTTATAAAAATAATAAAAAAAATGAATCCCATTGAAAGCCGTAGGGTATTTTCCTTTCTGGGGCATTGAATCTGCTTCTCTCTAACTATCTGACTTTTTCCTGTAGAAATGTTTACATCTTAGCAATTAAAAGAAAGAGAAACATGTTCCACTTCAATACCCCGGGGGATGACGTTGCCTCGTCTCCCAGCACTTAATACTAATCAGACCTGGCTGGGATGATTGCTTGAGGTTTGGTCTGTTTGGCACATCCAGCCCGCCTCCCATTGATGGGCTTTGAGCACACACCTTGTGTTGCGGTGGCAGGAAGGATGGGCGTGCTGTCCAGCCTCTCCCAGATGTAGGTCGGCCTGGGAATTCCTTCCACCGAGCTGCAGGTCAGTGTTATGTCATTTCCGATGTCCAGAGACCCCTGAACGTTGCAAAGTGGGTCAGAGGGAGGCACTGCCAGGGAAGGAATACCAAGAGTTGACCACACATAATAATATTGATCACATCAGTGTCCTCATTGATTTTAATATTTGTATTTATGTGGTCAGATTATGGGCCACATTTGCACAAGACGCCTTCTAGCACCGGAAGACACCAGGCCTGTTCACTTGACCGGGCCAAAATATGTCTTCCAGCATGGGAAGGTGCCTTGTGGAATAGCATTACTTAGTGAATATAGGCCTAAATATCTTGGACTCGCTCACTGCCTGTTTTGTTTGAAGCACCTTTTTTATTGATTGTATTGACACTTCTTTATACTGTATGACAATCAATCATTTCATTTGTCATTGATATCTTTTTCTACTACCCTACCTCTGATTTTATCTCCACTTGGGTCCAGTTTCCTCCCATATTATAACAACATATTAGGGCTTCTGTTGTAAAATCTTTCTATTCACCTTTAGCCTAGAACTTTCTATGATTCCCTGTGCCTCCGACACCAAAATCATAGAGTGTAAGCTCACCTGGGCAGGGACTGTGCCTGTAACATTCCTCTGTGCTGCGTACCGCGCGCTATACTGTAACTGTGACGCGCTTTATGAAATAAAGTTGTCCCTCATTGCAGGTTAGTGAATCCCAGCCTCGGTCTCTTACCCTAACCACTCTCCTCACAGTCCATGTCCACCCTGTTTCCTCTGTTCTCTCCTAGTGAAACACCCTTTAATCTCACAGACAGCGTATTCGGAACATTCCCTATTGTACGTTTACTGAATTAGCCACATGTCAACAAGAAATACATTTTATTGATATATTGTGTTGTTAAATATTTATCTCCTGAAAAATACAATCTTTCTTCCCCTAAAATAAATTGTACCACCAAATCAAAGCTCCGTTAAAATGATTAGGCCTTCCAAACCGTTCCTGAGGAGGAGGTCTTCTCTCCTCATCCTCTTTCTACAACCTGCCCTCTCCTTCCTGTCCCATCCATTCACTCGCCATCACAATTATTCCTACACTACTGCAACTCATCTCCTCAACGTTCTCTGAACACAGGCTCTATTCCATCATCCTTCAAGCATGTTTCTGCAACACCCATCCTAACATCGATCCTGCATCCCCTTCCGTCTTATCTCCCTTCTGCCATGTGCCTCCAAACTTCTTTAATGACTTATTTGTAACCGCACACTAGACTTTCTCTTTTCTAACTCTCTCATTGACACATTCCAGTCTGGATTATGTCCTAAACTCTCCAGTGAAACTGCCTTAACAAAAGTCACTAATGATCTACTCAAGGGCAAATCTGCGTACTTGTTCTTTTGGATCTTTCTGCTGCTTTTAATAACGTTGTCACCCCCTCCCCCCTTCTGCACACCCTCCATTGCAGTGCCCTCTCCTGATTTAAATCTTACTAAACTCATTGCAGTTTCAGTGTTTCCATTGCTGGCACATCCTCCTACACCTCACTCCCACTCATAGTTCGTGAACTCCAGGGCTTTGTTCTATGACCTTTACCATTCTCCATTTACACCTCTTCTCTTGGTAACTAAGTTTCATTTGGGTTTCACCATCACCTTTGGGACAATGATGCCCAAATCTACATCTTCTCTCCACTCCCTTGATGATAACTGTCTTTCTGCGATCTCCTCAAGGATGTCCAATCACTATATGAAACCCTACATGTCAAAATCTAAACTCATCATTTTCCCTCCTAACTCTACACCTATACCGGATTTCTCACATGTAATAGATGGCTCCACCATAACTCCGATACCCCAAGCAAGATGCCTAGGTATCATTCTTGACTCCTCATTCATCCTGCACATTCAGTTCCTCTCCAAATCGTGTAGTTTCTACCTCCACAACATTACTAAAATAGGTCCCGTCCTCAATGAACAATCCACCAAAATTCTTGCTAACGTCCTCATTATATCCCGACTGGACTACTGCAACCTGCTTCTAGTTGGTCTCCCCTCTGCCGCCTGTTTCCTCTCCAGTCCATTCTTAATGCTGCTGCCAGGCTAATTTACCTCACTAACCGCTCTACTTCTGCTGCATCATTATGCAAGTCACTACACTGGCTACCCACACCCTACAAAGACAAATTCAAGACACCTACTGTACATAACCCCGCTCCTCTCTACATCTATGATCTTATTTGCGAGTCCTGTACTCTCCCACACGCAGTCTACTCTCCGCCCTTGATTCACATCTCGCCACCTCCCTTATCACTTCCTCTCACTCCCGCCTGCAAGACTTTTCCCGTGCCGCGCGCCAACTCTACAATTCTGTACCGCGCACAATCAGGATCTCCCCTATTACACATACAGTACATATAAAAGCCCCTTAAAAATATACCTGTTTCAAGGAGACTTATCCAACTCTCTCCTGAGGCCTGTTTTTACTTTCATCCTAGAACTGCTTATTTACAGTCCTGATGTTGGTAGCCAAACCCTTGCTGAGAAACTCACACACACACACACACACACACACACACACACACACACACACACACACACACACACACACACACACACACACACACACACACACACACACACACACACTATTCCCTGTGTTTCCACTCCCTTCCTTCAAGATTGTAAGCCGCTTGGGACATGGACCTCTTGTCTGTTTGCCTTGACATATATGTACTAATGTTATTGTCCACGTCTAACATTGTACTGCACTGGAGACTATGTTGGCGCCTAAAAATAAAAGGTGATGATAATAATGATAATAAAAATAATAATACAAACTGTTAAATGAGAATTGGCAAACTAATTACATCCTGAAATTCCTAATGTGTAACAGATCTCCACTGAGTGCAAAACTGAGAGGTAAAAATTACCAACGAAAACAGAACAAGGAATCTTAAAAGTGTATATGAATATAAATGTACTTATTAAGATGTAGCCATGGATAACACAACATCCAGGGCCAGGTCTGGCTGTCTCTGCTCACCTAAAACGTTAAGTCCCATGACCCCAATGTTCCTGTCCCCCCTGTCGGGAAGGTTGTTGACCATGCACTGGTAGGTTCCAGTGTCAGACAGCTGGGTGTTGTTGATGTAGATGGAGGCATTGGTGTTTGGCATGGTCTGCATAAACCCGACTCGCCCGTTGAATTGTGCGGCACCACTGAACACCTGCCCACCCTGATAAATGATAACCTGGAATAGGGAATAAGCAAAGTAATTAGGTCCCCATTGTACATACACATACATACATACATATATATATAGTCCTGAACACACAGCTATGGTGTGGCCCACTGACTACAGTGGTATCAACAATTAATTACAACATATAACATACCCAGAGAACAGGGTTTGAACGGCATTTCAAAGTATATAATGTAACACTCCTCACAGCAAAGGCTGATAGTGATACCCAACCCTATAGCGTTTCAATGGATCTGTGATCACTTCTGATACTGTAAAAACATTATCGTAATTTCCAGTTAAAGCTGCAGTTCATGCAATATCCTGCATGTGTGTTTTTTTTAATAAATCAGTTCTGTAGTAAGAAAAAATACTTTTAGCATTTTCTGTTTTAAAAAAAAAACAACTTTGAAAGACCAATTTTCTTGTATTCTATTTTTCTATTTTTTCTATTTTAACAAGCATGCTTGTTCCTATAGCAACGATTTACATTCCCCATATTTAAAGATGTCGCCAAACTTTGCCGATCAATAGACGGAGAACGAATTGACCGGCAGCTATGCAGTTCTTTAGGTAATTAGAGATTGCCCACATGAAACTATTGAAGTTAAAAAAAAAAAACTAAAGAAAGAAAAAAAAAACGGGAGCTTGAACTGCAGCTTTAAAGAGACAGCATAGACAAAAGGATACTGTGATTATACTGCATTTCTGAAACCTCCCATGAAAAGGAACGTAAGACAGTGAAGCCCATGTTAGTAAATGGTGCTAAGCCTTTGTGAATCTATGCTTGGCAGGCTCTAAGATGTGCTACACCATTCAGTGATCTGGACCTCACACTTGTATATTGATCCACTTGCTGTACGTCAAAATCAATACTTACAAGTCCAAGATCTGTTTAGAAAACTTTTTACATGTTGCCTGCTCCCGCTCTTTGGTATACTCTGAAATCACTTCCGATGCTGTACAGCCAAATTGGATTCAAACCACCGCCATAGTTACATAACACTACAATACGCATGCGCATGGCAAACCTCAGCTTTTATTTACTGGGATTTTTTTTACTTCCATTATTATCTTCTTTTTATTGAAATTTCAGTTGTTAATAATATACAGTACACGAGCATATAACATAAGCTCTGCGTTCTGACCGCAGTTGTTTTGACATCCTTTTCATTAATTTTTTTGCATAAATATTTTTTATTGAGTTTAATAGGGGGATACTGAGGGATACAGAGAAGAAGGAACGGATGGAGAAAGGAAGAGGAGTGGGAGGGAAGGCGAGGAGGAGTGGGGGGGAGAGGGGAGGAAGGGAGGAGTGGGGGCAAGGGAAAGGAGTGGGGGCAAGGGAAAGGAGTGGGGGAAGGGAAGAGGATTTGGGGGGGAAGGGAAGAGGATTTGGGGGGGAAGGGAAGAGGATTTGGGGGGGAAGGGAAGACGAGTGGGGGCGAGGAGGAGAAAAGAGTAGTGGGGGGAGTTAGAAGAGGGGGGGGGGAGGAAAAAGGAGTGGTGGATTCCACCAACAAGCATAATACAGAAAACAATGGATGTAATGCAAATTACCATAAATTAGATACCACATTCTAGGTGTAGCCCTGGGTAGTTTTGGGGCTATAGTCTATCCTCCTCCTGGCATGATACCTGGTAAGGGCAGGTTGCCAGGAACACTCATGGGTTTTCCCCACACATGCAGTGCAATGAGTCAGTGAAGGTGGTGTCATCAGGCCTTGTGTCCAATTAGAGACACAGGGGTGGTGCTTACTGGAGCTACTTATTGCATGGCACTTCCTGATTTAATCAGTCTGTCCCTACCATGAGAGGGGCAAGGTTACCCGTACCCAGCTGTCAGGGCTCTGGCAGGCTTGAGGCCCTCCCTCTGGGGAGCGTGGGGTAAACCTATACCTCCTATACCACCAGGGGATAGGGGAAGAGCAAGAACCACTCTTTGTGCCCTTGGCTGGGAGCGTGTTCAGGGACATCCTGAAGGTGAAGATCCTTCAACTGCTGTGATTGTGGCTGCTGAAGAAGGAACCCAAATAAAGTATCCTGACCTTTAATAAAATACCTCCTGCCTGAGACTGAAGTATATTGGGAGGAGGGGGACGTGTTCTTTTGCAGAGACTTCACCCCATACAGCTGGGGGCTGCACAAGATGGAGGCGCTGCACCTGTGAGTAGAATTTGGGCAAGACCCCAGAAGCCTGTCCTGGTATTCCCCTTTACCACCATGCGGGAGACTCAGGGCCCCCTGTTACCACCAGGTATGCACCACACTGACAGATGTAACCAGAGTAGTATTTCCCCTAGGAGACACTATGTGAGATTGGGTGGGGGAAACAGGGTTACATACTGTAGGTGAAAGGAGAATGAGAGAAAGAAAAAAGCACTAAAGACTATCTGTCATAACAGAATAATTCCATATCTGCCAATGGGCCTCCTGCAGAGTAAGAATAAGGCCCGAAAACTGACTCGCATTAAGTGCATTTGCAGTACAGATGTACGGCCGCAGATTATCTCTGTGACCATCGTTCTCTGCAGCAGTGCTGTACACGCATCGCAGGAAGTCCGCTGCAGCTGGATGTCTCCCGTCCTGTTTGGATGCAGAGAGATGGGGTCCCTTACCTGCTCGGGCTGGTTGGCGTTGGAGAGAGGAGTTACGGTCCAGATGATGTTGAGATTAGTGAGCGCTGCGCTGGTAATAAACGTGCAGTACAGGCCGGCCGACTGACCCCTGGCCACTTCTATATTCTGTTTGCTCACAGACACCTGCAGGGGAGTCACCAAACCTGCAAGTAACACGGGGAACATGAGACCGCTTTGCTTTTAACCTTGTGAAAATATGAGACTGTGTGTGGTGTGTTCCTCTGTCACATTGTAACACTTTGCATACTTAGATTTTGCTTACCCCTCTTTTTTACTGCTCTGTATATTATTAAATGACATTATATACAGCACTTATTCAAGGAAGCAGCCGCCTGACATCCAGATCAGGTTCTGTGATGGTTGAGTTACTTAAAGAACACACAGGTCTCTTATTCAGGTGTGTTCCACATCTGAGGCCAACATCATTATCTGAACATAATATGGGAACTGTTTTCACCTTGAGTTGGGCATTTGATCCAGTTAAATGATCAAATAGATCCAGATAATCTATGGGATTATTATTGATAGCTGTTGTTATATTGACATTAAGGACCATGTTTCCTAAACCGTGTTAAGATGTCTTCTGACTCCGTAAATTAAGTTACTGCTTAGTAAAAATGGACCTAATGCTCCTGGCTGAGCTTCAAGCCTTTTCTCCCTTGCTCGAGAAGGTTTCAGCCCCATTTAAATTAACTAGTCAAGTGAAAGGGGTTGACATCTTCCCATGCTACAGGAAGACAGCTTCACTGCATAATTAATAGGGTGGACACATAGTATCTTGTGTGACAGGAGGGTTGCTTTTCATCTTTTTAATAGCTCGAGATGTGAACACCCAGGTTCATTATCACATCAAATAGGTTGGAGTGAAATAATGAACATTCTTCGTCCAAACTACTGAATAAAGAATTTGTAAATTGGTCCATTAAAAATAATTTGGAAAGCGTATTTTTGTTATCACTTGCAATACTGCCATACACGTGTTTCACTTATTAGAACAACTCACACATACCGTATTCTAGTTTGGCATTTGTAGGCTTGATGCTTTTGTTTTTAATTAAATGACATGGCATGCTCCGAAAGAGATTTACTGCTGTGTATAGCGTTCGAGGGCCTATACAGTGGGCAGGAGTGGTTAACTCCAGTCCTCAAGGGCCACCAACAGGTCAGGTGTTAAGGATATCGCTCCTTCAGCACAGGTGGCTCAATCAGTGGTTCAGTTGAACAATTGTTAACTGAGGAAGAAGGGCATAGGCGCTTGATAAAATTAAAGTCAATAAAGCACCTGGCCCTGATTGAATGCATCCAAGAGTTCTTAAGGAGCAAAGTTTGGTAATAGCCAAACCATTACATTTAATATTCAAGGACTCTATTTCAACAGTCTCAGTACTACAAGATTGGCGTAAAGCAGACGTGGTGCCTATATTTAAAAAGGAAACTAGATCACAACCAGGGAATTATAGACCTGTAAGCCTGACATAAATAGTGGGGGCGCTACTTGAAGATAAAATTCATAAATACTTAATAGAAAACAACATTATTAGTAATATTGTCAGCATGGATTTATGAAGGATTGGTCATGCCCAACTAACCTTATTAGTTTTTTTGAAGAGGCAAGTAGGATTTTAGACCAGGGTAATGCAGTTGATGTGGTACACTTAGATTTTGCAAAGGCTTTTGATACGGTGCCACATGAGGGTAGAGTACAAATATTTGCACCTGGATTGAAAACTGGTTGACGGATAGAAAACAGAGAATTGTCGTAAATAGAACCTTTTCAGGTTGGGCTTAAGTTGTGTGTGGAGAACCTCAAGGATCAGTACTGGGACCCCTGCTTTATAACTTGTTTATTAATGACCTTGAGGTTGGCATAGAGGGCAAAGTCTCCGTCTCTGCTGATGATACAAAATTGTGTAAGGTAGTAGAATCAGAGCAGGATGTAATTTCTCTCCAGAAGGACTTGGAAAGACTGGAATCTTGGCCAGGTAAATGGCAGATGAGGTTCAATACAGTAAGGTTATGCATTTGGGAAACAAGAATAAACAAATTAAATGGGGAAAAATTAGGTGAATCCTTGATGGAGAAGGATTTAGGTGTGCTTGTAGACAGCAGGCTTAGCAATAGTGCCCAAAGTCATGCAGTAGCTGCAAATGACAAACAAGATCTTGTCTTGCATTAAAACGGGGAATGGGTGGAAGGGAAGTAAACATAATTATGCCCTTTACAGAGCATTAGTAAGACCACACCTTGAATATGGAGTATAGTTTTGGGTACCACTTAATTAAAAATCTGATTTATGAGGAGAGGCTAGCTAATTTAGATTTGCTTACATTAGAAATAAGTGTCTAAGAGGGGATATGATAACTATAGATAAATATATTTGGGATCATCCATTAAGGTTGGAGGAAAGGAGATTTCACCAGCAACAAAGGAAAGGGTTCTTTACAGTAAGGGCAGTTACAATGTGGGATTCATTACCCATGGAGACTGTGATGACAGATACAATAAATAGCTTAAAAAAAAGATTGGACATCTTTTTACAAAGGAAAGGTATACAGGGATATACGAAATAAGTAAACATGAGAAGGATGTTGATTCAGGGAGAAATCTGATTGCTAATATTTGGATTCAGAAAGGAATGATTTTTTCCCCTTATGAGATATCATTGGATAATGTGTCACTGAGGTTTCTTTTATTTGCCTTCCTCTGGATCAAAATAATGTAAATACGGATATAGGATAAAGTATGTCGTCTAAATTTAGCATAGGTGGAACTTGATGGACGTCTGTCTTTTTTCAAATTCATCTACTATGTATCTATGTCACTATATCACGGTGTCACTATATCACTGTGTCACTGTGTCACTATATCACTGTGTCACTATATCACTGTGTCACTGTGTAACTATATCACTGTGTCACTGTGTCACTATATCACTGTGTCACTGTGTCACTGTGTAACTATATCACTGTCACTATGTCACTATATCACTGTGTCACTGTGTAACTATATCACTGTGTCACTATGTCACTATATCACTGTGTCACTGTCACTATATCACTGTGTCACTATGTCACTATATCACTGTGTCACTGTCACTATATCACTGTGTCACTGTGTAACTATATCACTGTGTCACTGTCACTATATCACTGTGTAACTATATCACTGTGTCACTGTCACTATATCACTGTGTCACTGTGTAACTATATCACTGTGTCACTATGTCACTAGTTCCTGAAATGCCACTTTCTTTCTTTACAAACTCAGAGTACCAAAACTTTATTTATTTTTAAACGCTCTCTCCATTTTTTTATCGAAAAGGTGAGATTTATATGAAATCTTCCTTCCTGCAACATGTGATCTCCCCTAGAAAAACAAGCTTAAAACCCACGATGTAGCCACTACGTTATGGGGGCCCCCGGAGCGCCAAACCCCATAACGTGGTAACTACGTTATGAGGCACGCAAACGTTTAATGCATAAACATGAGATCCAAGACAGTTTGGTTTCATTGTATCACAGGTTGACTCGCAGTACTCTGTCTTACCTGTTGGTGGCGCTGAAATATGGGTTTTGCTGGAGAGGGAGGGAGGGTCTGGATGGTGCTAGCGCCACCTTTAGGTCTGACCTAAATTGCGTCAGGTTAAATCCCTGCATTACCCTGAACGGCCTCTAGGGGGATATCCGATGTTACAGCGAACATTGTTCATTGTGCATATCATTAACAATAATGGCCGGAAACCAAATAACTGTATGTTATTTAAGGAGAAGCACCGGGTTATTGTTACGTTGTTTGCTTTAGTGCAAGAGTGGCCAACTCCAATCCTCCAGGGCCACCAATGGGTCAGGTTTTTAGGATATCCCTGCATCAGCACAGGTGGTGCACCAGTTGAGCCACCTATGCTGAAGCAGGGATATCCTGGGTTAGTGCAGAGGCGTTGTAATGAACCCAACGTACACTCCTTTTCCTTTCAATGCTATTGCTTTTCTTTGTTTGTTTGCTCTGGGTTTAGCCCGTTTTGCAGTGAAGAGGTTTTTGGAAATCGACCCCATGCACCATGTAGGGAAGGGGCGCTCAACTCCAGCCCTGAAGGCCCACCAACAGGTCAGGTTTTCAGGATATCCCTGCTTAAGCACAGGTGGCTCAATCAGTGGCTCCTTTAAAGACAGAGGCACCTGTGCTGAAGCAGGGATATCCTTAAAACCTGACCTGTTAGGGTGTCATGAGGGCTGCAGTTGGGAGCCCCTGATGTAGGGTTTACACTTTGAGGCTAGCTGACCTAGTGGCTAGTTCACAAGAACACCGGGGTTAATTTGAGAAGGTCCCCGGGCTGGGAAACAAGGGCACGAACCGCATGAGATTGATCACAGATAAGAAGTCCTGTAAAAAGCAATTGGAGTTTGTCCTTTGATGAATCTGGTGCAATTTATTTGCCCTGGTTTTGCTGCCAGTTTTTGAAGCTGTTAAATAACCCCCGAGATATTTTCAGTGGCTGTTAGAATCAATCTAGTTCCCTGAAAGAGGATAAATAAAAGAAAATGCACTGCAAGCATGAATTCCATATCATAAAAACATCAGGTTCCATAAGGCTATTAATGCGGCACTCTTCTGCGAAGAGTTTAATTGTAAGGGCACATTCATCATGTTAGATTGTATAGACAACCTTTTAAAACATATGATGGAAAACACAATCTCCACTACCAAAGACTCCAGCATCTAATCCAAAGGCACGCCGGCTTTATACTGCAAGTTCCCCGTACAGGGCTCTCCGTACCCACTGGAACAATGTATGTTAAAGTTGCAATACACTTTCCCCTTTCGTTATTTCATTTTTATTTAAATACTAGCTGAGAGACCCGGCGTTGCCCGGGATGTAATACGGCGTACGACAGGGTTAGGCTTCCCCCCCCCCCTTGACAGCTAGGTGGGTGACTGAGTTGACTGAGTGTGTGGGTGACTGTGTGGGTGGGTGGGTGACACTTGACTGAGTGGGTGGGTGGGTTGGTGACTGAGTGGGTGACTTTGGGTCGGTGACTGGGTGGGTGACTTTGGGTCGGTTTGACTTTGGGTCGGTAGGTGGGTGACTTTGGGTCGGTGGGTGTGTGACTTTGGGTCGGTGGGTGTGTGACTTTGGGTCGGTGGGTGGGTGACTTTGGGTCGGTGGGTGGGTGACTTTGGGTCGGTGGGTGGGTGACTTTGGGTTGGTGGGTGGGTGACTTTGGGTCGGTGGGTGACTTTGGGTCGGTGGGTGGGTGACTTTGGGTGGGTGGGTGACTCTGGGTTGAGTTTGGGTCGGTGGGTGGGTCGGTGACTGGGTGACTTTTTCAGGGTCGGTGACTGGGTGGGTCAGTGACTGGGGTCGGTGACTGGGTGGGTCAGTGAGTGGGTAGGTGGGGTCGGTGAGTGGGTGGGTGGTTTTGGGTGAGACTGGGTAGGTGAGTGTGAGACTGAATGGGTGGGTGAGTGTGAGACTGAATGGGTGGGTGAGTGTGAGACTGAATGGGTGGGTGAGTGTGAGACTGAATGGGTGGGTGAGTGTGAGACTGAATGGGTGGGTGAGTGTGAGACTGAATGGGTGGGTGAGTGGGAAACTGAATGGGTGGATGAGTGGGAAACTGAATGGGTGGGTGAGTGGGAAACTGAATGGGTGGGTGAGTGGGAAACTGAATGGGTGGGTGAGTGGGAAACTGAATGGGTGGGTGAGTGGGAGACTGAGTGGGAGACTGAGTGGGAGAGTGGGTGGGAGACTGACTGGGTGGGAGACTGACTGGGTGGGTGAGTGTGTGACTGACTGGGTGGGTGAGTGGGTGACTGACTGGGTGGGTGAGTGGGTGACTGACTGGGTGAGTGGGTGACTGACTGGGTGGGTGAGTGGGTGACTGACTGGGTGGGTGAGTGGGTGACTGACTGGGTGGGTGAGTGGGTGACTGACTGGGTGGGTGAGTGGGTGACTGACTGGGTGGGTGGGTGACTGACTGGGTGGGTGAGTGGGTGACTGACTGGGTGAGTGAGTGGGTGGGTGAGTGGGTGACTGACTGAATGGGTGGGTGACTGACTGAATGGGTGACTGAATGGGTGGGTGACTGAGTGACTGGGTGGGTGACTGAGTGACTGGGTGGGTGACTGAGTGGGTGGGTGACTGAGTGGGTGGGTGACTGAGTTGACTGAGTTGACTGGGTGGGTGGGTGACTGAGTGGGTGGGTGACTGGGTGGGTGTGTGGGTGGGTGGGTGACTGGATGGGTGACTGGGTGGGTGGGTGGGTGACTGACTGGGTGGGTGACTGACTGGGTGGGTGACTTGACTGAGTGAGTGGGTGGGTGACTGAGTGAGTGGGTGGGTGACTAAGTGAGTTTTTGAGTGACTAAGTGAGTGGGTGGGTGGGTTACTGAGTGGGTGGGTGGGTGACTGTGTATGTAATTATTGTGTGTGATTGTTGATTGTGTGGGGTGTGTGTGTGGATGAGTGAGTGTGTGATGTGATAGTGAGTGTGTGGTGTGTGAGTGTGTGTGTCAGTGTTGGTTAGTTGAGTGTTTGTGTGCAATAAATTAGACAGATGTGTAAATAGTAATGTTTTGTGTAAAATATGTTATTGAAAGGAAGAGGTGATTTATTGTGCTAGGTGTGTTAGTAGCGGAGGTGTTGTGTTGTTGTATATGTTTGTGTGTGGTGGGATGTTGATGTGCAATGGGAGTGGGTGGTGAGACGTGTAAATGTGCATTGTATTCAGTGTAGTGTGTATGGTGAAGGGTAGGTAATTGGAACAGTGGGTTGGGTGTGTGTGTTTGTTTAGTGGTGGTTGTGTTGTGTGTGGTAGTTA